>NC_048220.1:2591022-2615105 GCF_002007445.2 Ailuropoda melanoleuca
GGGGGGGGGGCAGGGTTGCAGGGTGTCAGCTTCTGCTTTGTCTTCACCCAGCCTTCTGTTCCCTCATCACTACCCACAACAATCAGACAACAAAAAGAACCAAAATGCACCCAAATCAACAAGGAAGAAGTCAAACTTTCACTATTCACAGACATGATACTCCATTTAGAAAACCTGAAAAACTCCACCAAAAAATGGCTAGAACTAATACATGAATTCAGCAAAGTCACAGGATATAAAATCAATGTACAGAAACCTGTTGTGTGTCTATACACCAATAATGAAGCAGCAGAAAAAGAAATCAAGGAATCGATCCCACTTACAATTGCACCAAAAACCGTAGGATACCTAAGAATAAACCTAACCAAAGTGGCAAAAATCTGTACTTTGAAAACTGTAGAATACTTACGGAAGAAATTGAAGAAGAAATAAAGAATTGGAAAACCATCCCATGTTCATGGATTGGAAGAACAAACATTGTTAAAATGAATGAAGCATGAGAGACAATGGACTCTGAAAAACAAACTGAGGGCTTCAGAGGGGAGGGGGGTGGGGGAATGGGATAGGCTGGTGATGGGTAGTAAGGAGGGCACGTATTGCATGGTGCACTGGGTTTTATACACAACTAAAGAATCATGGAACTTTACATCAAAAAGCAGGGATGTACTGTATGGTGAATAACATAATATAAAAAATATATTATTATGAAAAAAAATGTCAGTACTACCGAAGGCAAACTACACATTTAATGCAACCCCTATCAAAATACCACCAGAATTTTTCTTTCATTATTATAGTAGCCTCCCCATTACAGGTGCAAGTCTTTGACTCATGTTTCACATTTGGTTAATTTAGCTTTCTCTCAATTATCCTATTGTAATTTTTGTCCTTTTTTACTTCCAACATTTGAGTGTCCTCTTGCATTAGTTGTTTCTATTATAAGAAGAATGTAGTTGAATTGTTTTACTTCCATCTCTCTTTACTTTAAATCTCTGTTCTCTGGCTCCAACTATGAGTTTTCTCTTTCCCACAGAGCATTGAGGGACAGGGGTCTGTGATTTATGACTCACACATGTACTGAGAGAAGCTGCACTTTCACCATTAAGCTTCTCATTTTTTCTCATCAGAGTCAAATTATATTTGATTGAGCACACTTCTTTGTTTGAAAATATTTATAATTATTGGAACACCCACATAGCTCAGTTGGTTAAGCAGCTGCCTTTGCCTCAGCTCATGATCTCAGGGTCCTAGGATCAAGCCCTGAATAAGTCTCTGTGCTCAGCAGGAGTCTGCTTCTCCCTCTCTCACTGCCCCCATAACTCATGCTCTTTCTCTCTCTCTCAAATAAATAAATAAAATCTTAAAATATATTTTTTACTCTAATAGTTTATTTAAATTTTTTTTATTAAATTCAATTAGCCAAGGTATAATAGATCATTGGTTTATATTTACAATTATTTTATTGAGATTTTATTCATCTACAAGAAAATATTTTTGGTTTTCTGATATGTCATACTGTGATACAAGGGAATTGTTAAATATTTTAATAGAAGTCCAAACTACACAGATAAAAATTTCTGCTATTGATACAAAAAATATGCCTATAAAAATGAAGTGGAAATTGAAGAAATACTTCCAGTGATGCAAATAAATTCAATGTGGAACCATGTGGGTTTCATAAAGTATTTGGAATGTATAATATCTTTGTGTTTTGAAGAATGTTGATCAGTATTCACTGTGTGAAGGGAACATAGTTATATTTACACTTACATCACTCTCCATAATTAAATCAGATATAATCAAGAGCATATAGTAATCTCAAGTATTTTTTGGGATTAAACTATATAACAGTACAGACATAAAATATTTTGACTCTTGAAGACAGTGTAGCATAATCAGCAAGTGTAGTTACTGTAATTTATCTGATATATCCTTCACATTAGAGAAGATCTCAAAAAAAATAAGGGTATCCAAATAATCACAAGCATAAATGTTTGCCAATTATTTTAAGAAAGGTCGAAGATGGCTCCATCCACATATAACAGTCTACAAGTTTTTTGTTAAGATCTATTTATTTACTTTAGGATGGGTTGTGCCCAGGGGGAGGGGCAGAGAGAGAGAGAATCTCAAGCAAACTCCCCACTTAGCTCAGAATTTGATGTGGGGTTCGATCCCATGATCCTAGCCAAAATCATGAGTCAGGCACTCAATCTACTGAGCCACCCAGGCACCTCTCAAACAAGTTTTATTCCATGAATCTGGTCAATTATTTTGTTTGTTCATGAAGCTGGAGGGTTTGATGAAATGTCCAAATTAAAATTTATTAATCCCTTTTCAGAATTTTACCTCAATAAAATTCTGGTGTGGGAAATTCTAATCATATGCCCTTTGTGTGAGAGAAATGTGTGAGGTGTTCAAACTTCAAAGGGAAATAGTTTATAGAGAGGACCTTCTCATCTTTGCAAAAGCACAGTTTAGGAAGAATCATTTATTATTTTTCTTCAGTACAAGAGGACAGATTGCTGGGTAGATGAAGAGGGAAAAGTAATGATGTTTTCCAGCCCTTGTACATTATGTCCATAACTTCTGTAAATGGAAAGGCAGCTACTGGCTGAGTAAAAAACAAAACAAAAAAAAAGAAAAAAAGAAAAAACCAAACAAACAAAGTAGCTCACAAATGCCAGGGTCCTGTGGGTGGCCTTAGTTTCAGGAAAGGGTCTTGGGCACAGGCTGGTCTTGTGGAATGTTACCATGGACACACTGGTCCAGATCATGAGGAACACACAGGAAATCCCATAAACCCATGCTCCCTACAAAACCAGCCTCCTGAAGTTTATCAGGTTCTCTCCTGCTACAGCATGTCAGATAACACATTTGTGCAACTTCATTGGTGTTGAAGGGGGCCACAGCACTTGTGATGACATGGATGTAGATCTGATGTTAGTGATCTAGAAAGAAAAGAGAAATGGGAAAATGTATGTGAAGACTTTGGGATTGAGCCATGCCTCTCAATGTTGTTGGAATGATAATTATGGTCTGAAAACCTCTGAGAAAAGATGTGGTGCAGAGGGAAAGTCCCCAGGTGACGCTGTACATGTAAACCATTGCCTTACAATCAATGTCCTCTAGAAAATTTCTTACTCCAAAGGCATTTAATACTATTGGAATCCCACTGAAAAGAATCGTTATTAGCTAAGTGAAATGGGTGGATATCAAATCTATAGGCCTCTTTGCATGGGGCTGGAATAAGAAGGTGTTGATGAGTAACACAAGTAGCAACATGTTACCAATAAAAAGGTGCCAATTGGAGAATGAAGAACACTCCAAGATAGTCTCATTTAAAACTATTATATTCATTGACCTCTTATACTATGGATACACTTCTGCAGAGCTGAAAAGGGAACCAAAATGTTCTGTAAGCTTGATGGAAATAGGAGAACCCTGAGAAGACTCCATGAGGTATGATCACCATCAGCACTAAGTTGTGCAAATGCTCTACCAATATTCAAGAAATGAAGAATTAGTTCTAGAGTAAATATCAAAAATTGTTAAAGTCACTTCAGAGGAACATTAATGTCAAGACAAACATGCCTTATTTATAAGAATTCTTGAGATGTCTTTGGTGGAAAAAGGTAGTTTTATTAAAGCACAGGGACAGGACCTGTGGGCAGAAAGAACTGCCCTGGTGTCTTAAGGAGTGGCCCATTATATACTTGGAATTTGGGAAGGGGTTAAGAACAGTGTAGGCCTCCAAGGTATTTTGGAAAGTTTTTTTTGGAAACGACCTTGAGGGGGCACCTATTGTTAGGAAAAGGTCATTTATTACTGATTAGTTAAAGTCATGAGTCCTTTCAGGTATATATCGGTAGGTCATATGGATTGGGGATGAGTACCAACATGTACCTTGGGGGGTACAGATAAAGGAAGTTTCAAAAGGAATTTTTATATGCTGAAGTAGACTAACAGGATCCTGCGGGTTGAGCTAAGATTTTCTTTTGCCCTTAGCAAAGTATTAACATGAAGGCAGCTTAGTTCCTAGAGGAATGTCACTTGGCCTATTTCAAGGACTTGCCAATGGGTTGTAGGCAGTAAGGAAATTTAATTTCTTTTTTTGCCTTTGTTTTCCACATCAGTATGATATGGTATTGGAATATAGGTGAGGTTCAGTGGGGTGGAGTCTGGAGCCAATGACCAAGAAAGAATTCTGGAGATGTCTTTGGCACAAAATCATGGTTTATTAAAGCACGGGGACAGGACCTGTGGGCAGAAACAGCTGTTGCCCTGAGTTGTGATGGGTGGCTTATTATATATTATGGGGTTGGTGGAGGTAAGGAAAAAGGGAGGTTGAGAAAGGACTTTCATATTTGTTAATGAAGACTCACAGGATAAGAGAGGGCTTGCCATTGTCAAGTTAAAGTTGCTTTTCCCACCAGCAAGGCATTAAGAAGAAGGTAGTTTGGAACTTCCTGGAGGAACATTATACTCTGTTTCCTTCAAGTATCTGTCAATGGGCTGCAAGTCAAAAGGACGTTTAATTGCATCTACATTTCCTTCTGGGAGCGAGGTTATCGATAGAAATGTTTTGTTCTTGTAGATTGATAAGTCATTTGTAAACTGAGGGAGACTCTTGTCTTGCAGGACTGTGATCTCTAAGTTAACTATTTCTCTTTCCTTTCCTTAGATTTCGGTCAGCCAGGAGTGCATGAGGAATGCCACATATATCCCAAGGATGGGGGGCATTGTGGGGTGTCAGATTCTTCTTTGTCCTTGGCTCCCTTCTGTTTCCTCATCAGTAGTATCTTTTTCTGATTTTAATTTTCTTTTCCCTGTTGGTAATATTTCTATATACTTTTTGGCATATTGGCCATGTGGATATTTTCCTTCTTTGCATTATTATGCAGTTCCTATACAAATATTTTCCCATTTATTTATTGAGTTATTTGCATTTTTAATTTATATGAGTTCTCTGTATAGCATGGATATAAGCTCTTTGACAGACAGATGTCTTATGAATATTTTCCACACATTCAATGTATTCTTTTTTTATTTTCTTAACAAACCCTTTTGTGAACACATTCTTCAATATTCTTTTTTTTTTTTTTGAAAGACAGAGAGAATGGGGGGGGGGGGGGGGGGTAGAGGAAGAAAGACAAGCAGACTCCCTGCTGAGTAGGAAGTCCAACTAATCTTCCTGCAATTTCTTATGTTCCACAAATGAGTGAAACCACGTGATAATTGTCTTTCTCTGCTTGACTTACTTCACTTAGCATAATCTCCTCCAGTCCCGTCCATGTTTCTGCAAATGTGTAATCGTTCTTTCTGGTGNCCATTGTATATATGGACCACAGCTTCTTAATCCAGTCATCTGTTGAAGGGCATCTCAGCTCCTTCCATGATTTAGCTATTGTGGACAATGCTGCTATGAAAATTGGGGTGCATATGGCTCTTCTCTTCACTACATCTCTATCTTTGGGGTAAATACCCAGTATNTCTGTATCTTTGGGGTAAACACCCAGTAGTGCAATGGCTGGGTCATAGGGTAGTTCAATTTTTAACTTTTTAAGGGACCTCCACACTGTTTTCCAGAGTGGCTGTACCAACTTGCATTCCCACCAACAGTGTAAGAAGGATCCCCGTTCTCCAGATCCTCTCCAACAATTGTTTTTTGCCTTGTCAATTTTTGCCAGTCTAACTGGTGTAAGGTGGTATCTCAAGGTGGGTTTAATTTGAATTTCCCTGATGGCTAATGATGTTGAACATTTTTTCATGTGTCTCTTAGCCATTTGTATGTCTTCATTTGAAAAGTGTCTCTTCATATCTTCTGCCCTTTTTTGATTTGATTATTTGTTTCTTGTGTATTGAGTTTGAGAATTTCTTTGTAGATCTTAGATACCAGTCTTTTATCTGTAGTGTCATTTACAAATATCTTCTGCCATTCTGTGGGCNTCCCATTCCGTGGGCTGTCTCTTAGTTTTTTTGACTGTTTCCTTGGCTGTGCAGAAGCTTTTTATCTTGATGAAGTCCCACAAGTTCATTTTTTCTTTTGTTTCTCTTGCCTTTGGAGATGTGTCATGAAAAAAGTTGCTGTGATCGATGTCAAAGAGGTTACAGCCTATGTTCTCCTTTATGATTTTGATTGATTCCGGTCTCACACTGAGGTCTTTCATCCATTTGGAGTTTATCTTTGTGTATGGTGTGAGAGAGTGGTCAAATTTCATTCTTTTGCATGTAGCTGTCCAATTTTCCCAGCCCCATTTATTGAAGAGATTGTCTTTTTTCCACTGGATGTTTTTTCCTGCTTAGTCAAAGATTAGTTGCCCAAAGAGCTGTACATGTAAACCACTTCCTTAGAACCAATGTTGTCTAGAAAATTTCGTACTCCGGATGCATTTAATACTTCTGGAATCCCACTGAATAGAATTGTTATTAGCTAAAGTGAAATGGGTGAATATCAAATCTACAGGCTTCTTTGCATGGGATTGGAATTAGAAGGTGTTGATGAGTAACACAAGGAGCAATTTGTTCCCAATAAAACAATCGTAATTGGAGAATAAAGAGCATTCCAGGGGCGCCTGGGTGGCACAGCGGTTAAGCGTCTGCCTTTGGCTCAGGGCGTGATCCCGGCATTATGGGATCGAGCCCCACATCAGGCTCTTCCGCTGTGAGCCTGCTTCTTCCTCTCCCACTCCCCCTGCTTGTGTTCCCTCTCTCCCTGGCTGTCTCTGTCAAATAAATAAATAAAATCTTAAAAAAAAAAAGAACACTCCAGAATAGTATCATTTGAAACTATTATATTCACTGACCTCTTATACGATGGATAGATTTCTGCAGAGCTCAAAAGGAAACCAAAATGATTTGTAAGCTTGTTGGAAATAAGAGAACCCTAAGAAGACTCCTTGAGGTATGATCACCACCAGCAGTAAGTTGTGCAGATGCACTACCAATATTCAGGAAATGAAGAATTTGTTCTAGAGGTAAATGTCGAGAATTGTTAAAGTCACTTCAGAGGAATGTTAAGGTCAAGACAAACAGGCCTTATTTGTTTGAATTGTTGAGATGCCTTTGGTGTCAGAAGGTGGTTTATTAAAGCATGGGGACAGGACCTATGGGTGGAAAGAGCTACTGCCCAGGGTTGTGAGGGTTGGCTAGTTATATACCTTGGCATTGGGGGAGTTCAGGAAAAAGGAAGGTTGAGAAAGGACTTTCATACATTAAAGAAGACTCACAGGATACTGGAAGCCTTGCCATTGTCAAGTTAATGTTGCTTTTCCCTCTAGCAAGGTATTAACATAGTCTGCCTGCTTCAAGTACCTGTCAATGGGCTGCAGGTTATAAGGACATTTAATTGTACCTACATTTCTTTCTGAAAGCTAGATTATTGATAAAAATGCTTTGTTTTTGTAGATCACTAAGACAATTGTAAACTGAGGGAGACTCATGTCTTGCAGGACTGTGATCTCTTAAGTTAGCTATTTGTTTTTCCTTTCCTTAGCTTTGGGGCAGCCAGGAGTGCCTGATGAAGGTCACATATATCCCATGTGCAGGGGGGGTGGGGGGTGGGGTGTCAGATGCTGCTTTGTCCTCAGCCTGCCTTCTGTTCCCTCATCAGTAGTATCTTATTTTGATTTTAATTTTCATTTCCCTGTTAGCAATATTTTGATACACTTTTTGACATATTGGCCATGTGGATATTTTCATTTTTTGCATTATGTAGTTCCTATACAAATATTTCCCCCCTTTATTTATTTATTGAGGTATTTTCATTTTTGATTTATATGAGTTCTTTGTATAGCATGGATGATGAGGTTGTGGGATATAGGTGAGGTTCAGTGGGGTGGAGTCCGGAGCCAATGACCCAGAAAGAATTCTTGAGACATCTTTGGTGCAAAATGGTAGTTTATTAAAGCAGGGGGACAGGACCCTTGGGCAGAAAGAGCTGCTGCCCCTGGGGTCTGAGTGGTGGCCAATTATATACTATGGGGTTGGTGGAGGTAGGGAAAAAGGGAGGCTGAGAAAGTACATTCATATGTTAAAGAAGACTCACAGGATCCCAGAGGCCTTGCAATTCTTAAGTTAATGCCAGCAAGGCATTAACAAAAAGATAGTTGGGAACTTCTTGGAGGAACATTGCACTCTACCTGCTTCCAGTATCTGTCTATGGGCTGCAGGTTACAAAGACATTCAATTATATTTACATTTCCTTCCTGAAGTTAAGTCATTGATAGAAATGCTGTTCTTTTGTACTTCTAAGACATTTGTAAACTGAGGGAGACTCAAGTCTTGCAGGATTGTGGTCTCTACTGGTTAACTATTTCTTTGTGCTTTAGGGCAGCCAGGAGTGCCTGAGGAATGTGACATACATCCCATGGGGGGGATGGCATTGTGCTGTGTCAGTTTCTGCTTTTTCCACAGCTTGCATTTTGTTCCCTCCTGAATGGATACAAGTCCTTTGACAGATATATGTCCTATGAATATTTTCTGCACAAAGTATTTTCTTTCTATTTTCTTAATAAAGCCTTTTGATGAATACAATTCTTCAATTTCCTTTTTTTTTTAATTTATTTATTCCTTTGAAAGACAGAGAACATGAGCAGGGGGAGGGGCGGAGAATGAAAGACAAGCAGTAGCCCTGCTGAGCAGGAAGCCCAACTGGGGGCGCAAACCCAAGACCCTGAGATCATGACATGAGCCAAAGTTAGATTCTTCACCAGCTGAGCCACCCAGGCACCCCTTCAATTTTCATGAAGTTAATTTTTCAATATTTTCTTTATAAGTAATGTTTTTGTGTCCTGCATGAGAAGACTTTTTTTAAAGATTTTTTTTGTTTATTTGACACAGAGAGAGACAGCCAGCAAGAGAGGGGACACGAGCAGGGGGACTGGGAGAGTAAGAAGCAGGCTCCCAGGGGAGGAGCCTTATGCCAGACTTGATTCCAGAATGCCAGGACCATGCCCTGAGCCGAAGGCAGATGCTTAACTACTGAGCCACCCAGGCAGCCCCTGCATAAGATGTCTTTGCCCACTTAAGGTCGCAAGATATTTCCCTATGTTTTATGGTAGAAGTTTTATATTTTGGGGGTGCTTGGGTGGCTTAGTTAGTTAAGTGTCCAACTCTTGGTTTAACCTCTAGTCAGGATCTAAGGGTCATAAGATCAAGCCCCGTGATAGGCTCTGTGCTCAGCACAGAGTCTGCTGAAGATTCTCTCCCTCTCCCCCATCCTCTGCTCCTCCCCATGCCTCAAACAAATAAATGAATAAGATTTTTAGAAATTTTATATTTATAGTTAGTATATTTAGATCTATGGCCAGTTTCTTTTGAAATATAAACCCCAATGTTTATTCTTATATTCAATAGATTTAAAAAATCTATCCAATTGTTAAAGAAGTTGCTAAGCACTTTCAATTTCTGAATGTATATTATCACAAACTAGTAGCAGTATGCAGATGAGCATTAATTCAAGGACCACACTTGGAATACAACTGCTCTGTGTGGGCTAGATCTGCCAATGACTTTAAACATGTATGGATGGACTTTGGTAAGGGAAGGGCCTTGGAAGTTCCTAGAAGTCTATGCTGGGGTGAGAGTTATGGTCCAAGCTGGCAGCTCCCTCCCTAATGCATTCATTTATACACATGTCCCTGATTGGTCCAAGCCTTGGGAAGTCTTCTCTGATGAAAATCCTCATCAAAAAGCCCTGTGAAAAAATTAACTCTTTTGAAAGTGATAGAGTTACTAAAAAATATATAGGATGACCAGTTAAAGCTGAGTATTTGAAGGGCATCTTGGCTCCTTCCAGAGTTTAGCTATTGTGGACAATGCTGCTATGAATATTGGGGTGCATATGGCCCTTCTGTTCACTATGTCTGTATCTTTGGGGTAGATACACAGTAGTGCAATTGCTGACTCAAAGGATGCCCTTGAACAGATGAATGGATAAAGAAGACATGGTCTGTATATACAATGGAATATTACTCAGCCATCAAAAAGAAAGATTACCCAACATTTGCAGCAGCATGGATGGGTCTCAAGGAGATTATGCTATGTGAAATAAGTCAAGCAGAAAAAGACAATTATCATATGGTTTCACTCATTTGTGGAACATAAGGAATAACAGGGAGATTGTAGGAGAAGGAAGGGAAGAATGAACAGGGGTAAACAAAGAGGGAATGAGCCACAAAAAACCATGGACTCTGGGAAACAAACTGAGGGTTTCAGAGGGGAGGGTGGTGGGGGATTGGTCTAGGCTGGTGATGGGTATTAAGGAGGGCATGTATTGCATGGAGCACTGGGTGTTTTGCACAAACAATGAATCATGGAATGCTACATCAAAAACTGATGACTTACTGTAAGGATGAATAACATAACATAATAAAAAATTTTTTAAATGACTATCATCAACATAAGTGAATAAATGAATAAATAAATAAATAAACCTGAGTAGTTATCAAACAGTCTACAAGTCTCCAGTAACGTAAACTTGTCAAACAAATACATTTTCCTCTTGATATTCCTTCCTTTCTTGTATTAATTTATTTCAATTATCCTTGACCCAAATACGCTTTATGAGTTGAAATCCCAAGGTGAGAAAATAACAACAGTCATCCACTCACAGTGGTTTGGGCTTTAAGAGTACCAGCTGGTTTGGAATTCAGATAGAACTTGCATATATAAGATATACCATGCTAGATGCTAGGTGCTCCTGTGAGCCCATTGACACAATAGCTCTGTGAGGTTTTTATTTTTATCAGTGCCTCAGAAAAGCTAATTGACTTGCCTGTGGTCTGTGATTCCCAGCTAGGTATTAGATCTGTGGTCAACATTGAATCAATTTTTGTTTATATTGAAAAGTTAGAGTCAAGGAACATCTTTGTCTCATGCGTATGTAGTTGTGTTAGCACAAAAACACTGACATTTTATTTTTATTGCTACATTATTTATAATAGCCAAGATATGGAAAAAATGCAAGCATCCATTGATAGATAAATGGGTATAACTGTTATACACACACACACACACACACACACATGCACACACAAAATGAACTATTACTCAATCATAAAAAGAAATGAGATTTTTGCTGTTTGCAACAATGTGGACAGACCTGGAAGATATTATACCAAGTGAAACAAATCAGAAGTGAAAAACAAATATCATATGATTTCATTTATATGTAAAACCTAAAATACAAAAACAAATGAACAAATAAACTGAAGCAGAAACTGTTCTACAAATACAGAAAATGAATTGGTGGTTGCTAGAGGACAAGAGAGTGAAAGGATGGGCAAAATGGGTGAAAGGGAATGGGGACGTAGAGACTTCCAGTTATAGAATGAATAAGTCAAGGGATAAAAGGTACAGCATAAGGAATACAGTCAATGAATGGTGACAGATGGTAACTACATTATGGTGAGCACAGCATACATAGACTTGCTGAATGATGATTGGTACACCTCATTAATGAGACCTTATGTATCAACTATATTATAATGGAAATAATAATAATAATTAATGATAATAATAAATTATCCCAAATTTGGTTCTTTGAAAATATCACCAAAATTGAGACTACACTGACTATGTCACAAAAAGAAGACTCAAATTACTAAAATAAGAAATGAAAGTGGGGACATTACTGCCAAACTTACTGACATCAAAATGATAAACTGATACTATAAAAATTGTATACCAATAAAGTGGAAAATCTACATGAAATAGATCAATTCCTAGAAACCCACAAACTAACAAAGCTAACTTCAAAAGAAATAGGAACCCTAAATAGACTGAGAGTAAGTAAAGAGACTGAAACAGTAATCCAAACACAGGAAACACCTCTAAACATAAAAAGTAAGGGCCATGTGCCTTTTCAGTGATGTAATGGAGAAATTCCACTAAACACTTCATAAGATTAACATTGATCTTTTCCCGAAGTCCTACAAACGTATCAAAAGCAGACTAAAACATCCCAAGAAAAATGTAGACCAGTATTTCTTATGAATATAGATGAAAAGTACTCCACAAAATATTAGTACATTGACTGTAGCATCATCTTTTTTGAAGTTCTTATTTAAATTCCAGTTAGTTCACACACAGTGTGGCATTAGTTTCAGGTGTACAAAATAGTGATTCAGAAATTCCATACAACACCCAGTACTCATCACAACTACACTCCTTAATACCCATCATATATTACCAGTACATGCCCCCTCCCATTTCCCCTGGTAACCATAAATTTGTTCCCTATGCACTATATAGACTCTAATCTGTTTCTTGGTTTGTCTCTCTTTTTCTTCCCTTGCTCATTTGCATTGTTTCTTAAATTCTATCTAAGAATGAAATCATATGGTACTTGTCTTTCTCCAACTGACTTATTTTGCTTACCATAAAACCCTCTAGTTCCATCCACGTCATAGCAAATGGCAAGATTTCATTCTTTTTTATGGCTGAGTAATATCCCTTTGTATAAATATACCACTTCTTTATCCATTCATCATTTGATGGATACTTGGGCTGTTTCCATATCTTGCTTACTGTAGACAATGGTGGTATAAACATTAGAGTGTATGTATCTCTTTGAATGAGTATTGTTGTAGCCTTTGTGTAAATGCCTTATACTGCAATTGCTGGATCTGAGGGTAGTTCTATTTTTAACTTTTTGAGAAACCTCCATACTGTTTTCCAGAATGGCACAACACTTTCTATTCCCACCAACAGTGCAAGAGTGTTCCCATTTATCCACATCCTTGCCATTTATCCACATCCTTGCCTAGTTTCTTATGTGGTTGATTTTAGCCATTCTGACAGGTGCAAGGTTATATCTTTTTGTAGTTTTCATTTGCATTTCCCTGATGATGAATGATGTTGAGCATCATTTCATGTGTGTGTTGGCCATCTCTATTTTGGAAACAAGTCATAGTCATGTCTTAGGCCCATTGTCAATTGGATTATTTAGTTTTGCAGTCTTGAATTGTATAAGTTCTTGATATTTTTTGAATACTAATCGTTTATCAGATATGTCATTGGCAAATGTCTTCTCCCATTCCATAGATTGCCTTTTAGCTTTGTTGATTGTTTCCTTTGCTGTGCAGAAGCTTTCTATTTTGATGAAGTCCCAGCAGTTTATTTTTGCTTTTGTATTCCTTGCCTCAAGAGACATATCTAGAAAAAGAGATCCAATATCTCCACATTCTCTCCAACATGTGTTATTATGCTTGAATAGTGATTATCCTTAAATAACAGATATTGGATCCCTTGTGCAATGTTAGTGGGAATGTATAAGGCTACAACCACTATGGAAAACAGTATGTGGGCTCCTTAAAGATTTTGAAAGTAGAATTAGCATATGATCCAGCAATCTCAGTCTGGGTATATATCTCTAATAATTAAAAGCAGGGTCTCAAAGACATATCTGCTCATCCATGTGCAGAACAGCAATATTTACAATAGCCAAAAGGTGGAAAGAACCGAAATGTCCATCAATGGATGAATGGCTAAACAAAATGTGATATGTTCAATTAATGGAGTATTACTCAGCCTTCAACTGACTATCAACTGATAAATGGATAAAGCTGTGGTACAGATGCACAATGGAATATTTCTCAGTGAACAAAAAGAATGAAATATTGCCATTTGCAAAGACATGGATGGAACTAAAGTGTAGTATGCTATGCAAAATAAGTCAGAGAAATAAAAATAGCATATGATTTCATTCATATGTGGAATTGAAGAAACAAAACAGATGAACATGGGGTAAGGGATGGAAAAATAAAATCAGATAAAAACAGAGAGAGAGGCAAACCATAAGAGACTCTTAACAATCGGGAACAAACTAAGGGTTGTGGAGGGGAAATGGGAGGGGGGATGGGTTAAATGGGTGATGGGCATTAAGGAGGGCACTTGTTGTAATGAGCACAAGGTGTTATATGCAAGTTAGGAAACACTAGATTCTATCCCTGAAAATAATACTACACCATATGTTAACTAACTTGAATTTAAATAAAACCTTGAGGGGTGCCTGGGTGACTCAGTCGTTAAGCGTCTGCCTTTGGCTCAGGTCATGATCCCAGCATCCTGGATCAAGCCCCACATTGGGCTCCCTGCTTTGCTGGGAGCCTGCTTCTTCCTCTCCTACTCCCCCTCCTTGTGTACCCTCTCTCACTGGCTGTCTCTCTCTCTCCGTCAAATAAGTAAATAAAATCCTTTAAAAATTTAATAAAAATAATAAACAAACAAATAAATAAAACCTTGAAAGGGGGGAAAAATGACATTTAGTGAAGCTGTTCATTCTCATTATTAATTAGGAAGTCATCAATAGATTTTTCAACACTGTAGTATTTATCATCATGAATCCAAAATAATGTTCAGTTAGTGTGTAAAATATGTAATCTCTCTGAAAACATAGAAGGCTAATAAACCCAGGCTGAACAAACACACATGAAAAAAGTAAGTAAATAAATAAATAGTGATTTTCCTAGTTGGCATAAGGTGATAACTCATGGTTTTGATTTGCATTTCCCTGATGAATAATGTTGTTGAGCAATTTTAACACGCTATTGGTCATTTGTGTTGGGTTATATGGTTTTCTGTGTTTGTTATAGAATTATAGAAGTTCTTTATGTAATGTGGATATTAATCTCTCATCAGATATATGATTTCTAATTTTTTTCTCCCATACAATAAGTTCCCTTTTTACTCTGTTTTCTTTGATATACAGGTTATAAGTTTGACATATTTTCAATTGTCTCTTTTGCTTTTGTTGCCTGTGCTTTTGAATTCATACCAACGAAATCATTAACAAATCCAATGTTATAAAGGTTTTCTCCTATATTTTATTCCAGTATTTTAGTCTTATCTTAGGTCTTGGTCCATTTTTAGTTAATTTTTATACATGTTGTAAGGGGAAGGTAAAGGACTAACTCCTACTCTGGCATATAGATACCCAGTTTTCCCAGCAACATTTTTGGAAAAGGCTTCTTTCCTTACTGTGTGGTCTTGGTGCTTTTACCAATATCATTTGACCAAATATGTGAGGATTTATTTCAAAGTTCATTATTCTTTTCCATTGCTCTACGTGTGTCATTATTCCAGTACCACATTGTTTTGATTACTGCAGTATGCTTTGAAATCAGGAAGTATGAGGTCTACAATTTTGTTCTTCTTTTTTAAGATTATATTGCCACCTCAGGGTGCCTCATAGTCTATATGAATTTTTAGGATAGATCTGTTTCAAAAAAAATGCCATTGGGATTAGGATAGGGATTCCATTGATTCTATAAATAACTGAGTAATATGGACATTTTAACAATATTAAGTCTTCTAATCTCTAAACATGGGATGTATTTCTATTGATTTGTGTCTCCTTTGATGTCTGTCAGCAATGTTTAGTAGTTTTCAGTGTGTGATTCTTGTACCTTCTTGGTTTATTCCAAAGAATTTTATTCTTTCTGATGTTCTGGACAATGAGAGAGTTGTCATTGATTCTCTTTCAAATTTTAAATTCTTAATATGTAGAAATGCTAACTGATTTTTATGTGTTGATTTTCCACACTGTAATTTGCTTGAATTCACTTATTAGATTTTAGAGATTTTTTTTTCATGGAATATATTGGATTTTCTACCCATAAAAACATGTCACCTACAAACACACATAATGTTACATCTTCCCTTCCAATTTGGAGGCCTTTTATTTCTTTTTCTTGGGTAATTGTTCTGGCTTGAACTTCCAATTCTATATGGAATAGAATGAACAGTGGTAAGTATTCTTGTTTTTCAAAAAAGATTTTATTTATTTATTTGAGAGAGAGAACAGGAGTTGGAAGATGGGCTGAGGTATAGTGAGAAGCAGACTCCTCACTGAGCAGAGCTCCCAATGTAGGGCTCAATCCCAGGACCCTGAGATCATGTCCTGAGGTTATGTGAGAAGCTTAACCAACTGAGCCACCCAGGTGCCATAGTATTCTTTTTTGTTACTGTTGTTTATTTATTTAATTAATCTCTACACCCCAAATGGAGCTGAAACCCATTACCCCAATATCAAGAGTCACATGTTCTTCCAACTGAGCCAGCCAGGCATCCCAGGAGTAGGTATTCTTGTCTTCTTGATGATCTTACAGAAAAATTTTTTGTTTTTCCCTTTTTGTATGATGATAGATCTGGGATTTCCTTTATTTTACTTATTTATTTATCATTTATTTTATTTGAGTTATAATTGAAACATAATCTTATGTAAGTTGAAGATCTGGCACATGTTGACTTGATATATTTATACATTGCAATACTGCCATAACATTAGCTAACAACTTTATTATCTATGGCCTTTATTATGTTCAGAGCCTTTCCTACTAAAGGTACTTCATTGAGTTTTGGGTTTTTTTCATGAAAGGGGGATGCATTTTGAAAAATGCCTTTTCTAAGTCAGTTGCTGTGACAATGTGGTATTTGTCCTTCATTCTATAGGCTTGATGTATTACATCAACTAATTTTCGTATGTTGGACCATCCTTGTTTGGACACACCACATCTTGTCCTCCTCTACTTAGAAAGTATACCCTCCTCAGGGCACCTGAGTGGCATTTGCATTTGGCTCAGGTCATGATCCCAGGGTCCTGGGATCCAGTCCCACATTGGACTTCCAGCCCCGCAGACAGCCTGCTTCTCCCTCTCCCTCTGCTTCTTCCTATGCTTGTGTATGCAGTCTCCTTCTCTCTCTTTCTGTCAAATAAATAAATGAAGTGTTATTTAAAAAAGTCTATTAAAAAAAACCAGAATGAAAGAAAGCACACCCCTTTTCTCCACTAACTGGGATCTAGAGAGAAAGTATGCCCTACATTGTTGGCTGTGCAGTCTGGATGTTGTCTCCACTCACAAAGGTGGGAGGAGCAGAAGGACATGATCTTGGTTCAAATACCACAGACTCTCAATTTTTTCCCTAATATTCATACATTTTCTTGAATAGATATTTCTCCAGGTGGTCTGCCTTAGGGCCATTTCCAGAGCTTTGATATCCCTGTGGGGTTTTTTTAAGAATTGATTTTCACTACTTTCACTGGGAACTGGGAAACAGAGCTCCGTATTCAATCATGCTAGAAGTCAATCTTCCTTGTCAATATTTTATTATCTGCATTAAACACATTAATTGAGTATTTAAATTTCTGTGGCATATTTTTACTAATACAACATTAATTGGAATCTTCTTATCATTTCCATACTATTTTTTTATTTTTTGTTTCAGAGATACAGTATAGTGATTCATCAATTGCATTAACACCCAGTGTATACATTATGTTTCCTCCTTATGCCCATCACCCAGCTACCCCATCCCCCCACCCACCTCTCCTCCAAGAACCCTGATTGTTTCTTACAGTTAAGTCTGTTATGGTTTGTCACCCTCTCTGTTTTTGACTTATTTAATTTACCCCTCCCTTCCCTTATGAGGATCTGATTTGTTTCTTAAATTCTATGTATGATTCAAATCATAAGATAATTGTCTTTCTCTGATTGACTTATTTCACTTAGCATCATACCCTCTAGTTCCATCCATATCATTGCAAATGGTAAAATTTTGTTTTTTTGATGGCTGAGTAATATTTCATTGTATGTATACACCACTTTGTCTTCATCCAGACATCTGTGAATAGACATCTGGGCTCTTTCCGTATTTTAGGTATTGTGGACATTGTTGCTAAAATCATTGCCGTGCAGGTGGCCCTTTGGATCATTTGGCCCCCATTGTATCCTTTGGTTAAATAATTACTTCGGCAATTGAAGGGTTGTATGGTAGCTTTATTTTTAACTTTTGGAGGAACCTCCATACTGTTTTCCAGAAAGGCTGTACCATCTTGCTTTCCCACCAACAGCATAAGTGGGTGCCCCCATTTCCGCAACCTCACAAATATCTGTTGTTTCCTAAGTTGTTCATTTTAGCCATTCTTACTACTACTTTTAGTTTTTGGATACTAGCCCTTTATATGATGATATGTTTGCAAATATTTTTCTCCTCTGTAGGTTGTCTTTTTGTTTCGTTGACTATTTCTCTTGCTGACTCATAGAAGGAGTTTGGAGTTTCCCTTCCATTTCTATTTTTTGATACAGTTTCAGAAGAATAGATGTTAATTCCTAAATGTTTGGTAGAATTATGCCAAGAGTCCACCTGTTCCTGGACTCTTGTGTATTGGGAGATATTTGATTACTACTCCAATTGTTGCTGGTGGTGGGTCAGTTCAAGTTTTCTATTTCTTTGTATTTCAGTTTTGGTAGTTTATAAGTTTCTAAGAATGCATCAATTTTTTCCAAATTCTTTAATTTGCTGCCATAGAGTTGCTCATAATATGTTGTTATAATACTTTGTATTTTTTAACTGTTCATGTGATCTCTCCTCTTTCATTTATGATTTTATTTATTTTGGTCCTTTCTCTTTTCTTTTGGATAAGTCTGGCTAGGGGTATATTGATCTTATTAATTCTTTAAGAGTAGCAACTCCTAGTTTCATTGATTGGCCTACTGTTCTTTTGGATTCTATTTCATTGATTTCTTCCTTAATCTTTATTTATCTTCTCCTGCTGCATTTAGCCTTTATTTGCTGTTCTTTCTTTTGCTCCTTTAGGTGTAATAATAGTTGTGGATTTGAGACTTTTCTTGTTTCTTGAAAAAGGCATGTTTGGCTATATACTTCTCCCTTATGACTGCCTTTGCTGCATTCCAAAGGTTTTGAACAATTGTTTTTCCATTTTCATTTGCTTCCCTGATTTTTTTAATCTGTAATTTGCTGGTTGATGCATTTATTCCTTAGTAAGATCTCTTTAATCTGCATGTATTTGTGTTCCTTCCAAATTTTCTTTTTTGATTTAGTTCAAGATTAAAAGCATTGTGATTCAAAAATATGCAGACATAATCTCAATCTTTTGGTACCAGGTGAGACCTGATTTGTGACCCAATATGTGATGTATTCTGGAGAAGTCTCCATGTGAATTTGAGAAGAATGTGTATTCTGTTCCCTTACAATGAAATGCTCTGAATATATCTGTGAAGACCATCTGGTCCACTATGTCATTCAAAGCCCTTGTTTTCTTGTTGATCTTCTGCATAGATAATCTGTATGTTGCTGTGAGTGTGGTGCTAAAGTCCCCTACTCTTTGTATTATTATCAATGTTTCTTCAGTTTTTTTATTAATTGGTTTATATAATTGCTTGCAGCCATGATAAGGGCATATTGTTAGATTTTTTTTGATAGACACTTTAATTATGATATAGTGTCCTTCATCTCTTATTGCAGCCTTTGTCTTAAAATCTAATTTGTCTGATAAAAAGATTTCTACTCCAGCTTTCCTTTCATGTCCATTAGTGTGTTAAATGGTTCTCCACACCCTCACTTTCAATCTGGAGGCGTCTTTAGGTCTAAAATGAGTCTCTTGAGGAGTTAAGATGGTGGAGTAGTAGGGGACCACTTTTTAAGCCAGTCCCCTGAGTCGAGCTGGATAGGTACCAGAGCAGCCTGAACATCCATGGAATCAGCCTGAGACACAGAAAAATACATCTGGATCTCTAAAAATGAACATCACCACCACTGAGTATTGAGGTACAAAGCGGGGAGCTGTGAAACCGCGCACAGATATCGGAACATAAACGGAAGGGGGAGGGAGACCCCGCGTTCAGGCACTGGTTAGCAGTAGCCACCTACACGGGGGAGTGGGCGGATTCGAGGACAGCACCCACGAGACAGCAGACTGAGACCGTGAGCCGGGAGCGCGTGCCACCAGGCATCTCACGGAACTCCGGTGTGCTCACTGGATCCAGACTGAGACCGGGAGCTGCGGGAGCATGCAGGGGTGGCTGGCAGCTGGTGGCATTAGAAACACAAGGAACAGAGATGTGCCGGCCCTGGAAGTGAGGGCTGGGATGCCCGGTGTGGGGCGCACATCCCGGGACACTGCAGGGTTGAGCAGCACCAACAGAAACAGAGTTAAAGTGGCTGAACATCAGTGGAGAACAGTCCATGATCCCTTTGTTTTGAGACAGAGGCTGAGATTCGGCTGCTGCTGCTCTGACTCTCAGAGGAGGCACAGCAAAATGCCAGGGAAAGCCGCCAGAGAACAAAAGCCTGGAAATACGGGCTCACAGTGTGCCCATCCCCATCCCCCTCAAAGGGGATGTGGAGACTCTACCCAAACAGGGTTGCCTGACTATTGGCACGGCAGGCCCCTCCCCCAGAAGCCAGGCTGAAAAATCAAGAAGCCCACATCCCGGGGCACCTGGGTAGCGCAGTCATTAAGCGCCTGTCTTCTGCTCAGGGCGTGATCCCAGAGTTCCGGAAAGGAGTCCCCCATTGGGCTCCTCTGCTGGGAGCCTGTCTCTTCCTCTCCCACTCCCCTGATTGTGATCCCTCTCTTGCTGGTTGTCTCTCTGCCACATAAATAAATAAATCTTTAAAGAAGAAGCCCACATCCCTAAGATCCCCATTAAACAAGGGTGCACAGACTGGGACCCGGTCAATAATTTGGACACTGGACAACCCTGCAACCTCTCCTCATTAGAATGACAAGAAGGAGGGGTCCCCCCCAGCAAAGAAAAGACAATGAGTCTGTGACCTTTGCCAAAGAACTAATGGCTATGGATGTAACCAAATTATCAGATGGAATTCAGAGTAACAATGGTCAAGATGATGTGTAGACTTGAGAAAAGTATTAATGAAAATGTCAATGAGAATATAGAATCTCGAAGGGCAGAAATGAGAGTGAATTTGGCAGAAATTAAAAATTCTATGAGCCAAATGGAGTCAAAACTAGAGACTCTGACAGCCAGGGTAAATGAGGCAGAGGAAAGTATTAGCGAATTAGAGGATGGGTTAGTAGAAGAAAAAACAAAAATAGAAGCTGGACATAAAAAAATCCATGCACATGGATGTAGGTTACGGGAGATTACTGACACAATGAAATGATCCGATGACAGAATCATTGGCATCCCTGAGGGGGTGGAGAAAAACAGAAGTCTAGAAGAGATATTTGAACTATTTGTAGTGGAAAACTTCCCTATTCAAGTGAGGGAAACAAACATTCATGTCGAAGAGGCAGAGAGGACCCCTCCCAAGCTCAACCACGACAAACCTACACCACGTCACGTCATAGAGCAATTCACAAATATTAGATCCAAGGATAGAGTATTGAAAGCAGCCAGGGCAAAGCAATTTCTCACGTACCACGGCAATGGTATCAGAATTATGTCAGACCTGTCTACACAGACCTGGAATGAGAGAAAGGTTTGGGGTGGGGGCATTTTTAAAGCTCTTTCAGAGAAAAACATGTAGCCAAGTATCCTTTATCCATCAAGGTTGTCATTCAGAATTGATGGAGAAATAAAAACCTTCCAGAATAGCCAATCTTTAACCAATTTCATAACCATGAAACCAGCCCTACAGGAGATATTAAGAGGGGTTCTATAAAGGTAAAAAGGCCCCAAGAGTGACACAGAGCAGAAAGTCACAACCAATACAAACAAAGACTTTACTGGCAACATGGCATCATTAAAATCATATCTCAGTATTCAGTCTTAATGTTAATGGCTTGAATGCTCCCATAAAAAACCACAGGGTTGCAGACTGGATAAAAAGAAATGACCCATCCATTTGCTGTCTACAAGAGACTCATTTTGAACCCAAAGATGCATTCAGACTGACAGTAAAGGGATGGAGTACCATCTTTCATGCAAATGGACCTCAAAAGAAAGCTGGGGTAGCAATTTTCATAACAGATAGATTGGATTTTAAACTATAGGCCATAGAGAGAGATACAGAAGGGCACTATATTATNCAACAAGTGGATATGACAATTATAAATATACATGCCCCCAACAGGGGAGCAGCAAGATACACAAGCCAACTCTTAACCAGAAAAAAGAGGCATATACATAAAAAAACATTAATAGTGGGGGACCTCAAGACCCCAANCAAAAGAAAGCTGGAGTAGCAATTCTCATATCAGATAGACTGGATTTTAAACTAGAGGCCATAGAGAGAGATACAGAAGGGCACTATATTATTCTTAAAGGAAGTATTCAACAAGTGGATATGACAATTATTAATATATATGCCCCCAACAGGGGAGCAGCAAGATACACAAGCCAACTCTTAACCAAAATAAAGAGACATATAGATAAGAACACAGTAATAGTAGGGGACCTCAACACCCCACTATCAGAAATAGACAGAACACCCTGGCAAAAACTAAGCAAAGAATCAAAGGCTTTGAATGCCATACTCGACGAGTTGGACCTCAAGATATATATAGAACACTACACCCCAGAACCAAAGAATACTCATTCTACTCTAATGCCCATGGAACATTCTTCAAGAATAGACCATGTTCTGGGACATGAAACAGGCCTCAACTGATACAAAAAGATTGAAATTATCCCANTATTCAAATGCCCATGGAACATTCTCAAGAATAGATCATGCTCTGGGACACAAAACAGGTCTCAGCCAATACCAAAAGATTGAAATTATCCCCTGCATATTCTCAGACCACAACGCTCTGAAATTGGAACTCAACCACAAGGAAAAACCTGGAAGAAACTCAAACACTTGGAGGCTAAGAACCATCCTGCTCAAGAATGACTCGATAAACCAGGAAATCAAAAAACAAATTAAACAATTTATGGAGACCAATGAGAATGAAAACACAATGGTCCAAAACCTATAGGATACTGCAAAGGCAGTCCTAAGGGGTAAATACATAGCGATCCAAGCCTCACTCAAAAGAATAGAAAAATCTAAAATGCAGTTTTTATATTCTCACCTCAAGAAGCTGGAACAGCAACAGAGGGACAGGCCTAATCCACTCACGAGGAAGCAGTTGGCCAAGATTAGAGCAGAAACTGATGAATTAGAAACGAGAACTACAGTAGAGCAGATCAACAGGACTAGAAGCTGGTTCTTTGATAGAATCAATAAAATTGGCAGACCACTGGCAAGACTTATCCAAAAGAAAAGAGAAAGGACCGAAATTAATAAAAGTATGAATGAAAAAGGAGAGGTCACGACGAACACCAATGAAACTGGAAGGATTATTAGAAACTTTTATCAACAGCTATATGCCAAAAAACTAAACAATCTGGAAGAGATGGAAGCCTTCCTGGAAACCTATAAACTACCAAGACTGAAACAGGAAGAAATTGATTTCTTAACAGGCCAATCAATTATGAAGAGATTGAGTCAGTGATAAACAACCTTCCAAATAACAAAGCTCCAGGCCCAGACAATTTTCCTNCACCATTGAAATTGCAAGGATTATTAGAAACTTTTATCAACAGCTATATGCCAAAAAACTAAACAATCTGGAAGAGATGGAGGCCTTCCTGGAAACCTATAAACTACCAAGACTGAAACAGGAAGAAATAGATTTCTTAAATAGGCCAATTAACTATGAAGAAATTGAGTCAGTGATAAACAACCTTCCAAATAATAAAACTCCAGGCCCAGACGGTTTTCCTGGGGAATTCTACCAAACATTCAAAGAAGAAATAATACCTATTCTCCTAAAGCTATTTCAAAACATAGAAACAGAAGGAAAGCTACCAAACTCATTCTATGAGGCCAACATTACCTTGGTCCCCAAACCAGGCAAAGACCCCATCAATAGGAGAATTACAGACTGATATCCTAATGAATATGGGTGCCAGAATCCTCAACAAGATCCTTGCTATTAGAATCCAACAGTACATTAAAAGGATTATCCATCATGACCAAGTGGGATTCATACCTGGGATGCAAGCATGGTTCAACACTCGCAAATCAATCAATGTGATACATCATATCAACAAGAAAAGACTCAAGAACCATATGATCCTCTCAATTGATGCAGAAAAAGCATTTGACAAAATACAGCATCCTTTCCTGATTAAAACCCTTCAGAGTGTAGGAATAGAGGGTACATTTCTCAATCTCATAAAAGCCATCTATGAAAAGCCTACTGCAAGCATTATTCTCAATGGGGAAAAGCTGGAAGCCTTTCCCTTAAGATCAGGAACACGACAAGGATGCCCACTCTCGCCACTATTATTCAACATAGTACTAGAAGTCCTTGCAACAGCAATCAG
>NC_048220.1:2615127-2652700 GCF_002007445.2 Ailuropoda melanoleuca
GCTAATAGAATCCAACAGTACATTAAAAGGATTATCCATCATGACCAAGTGGGATTCATACCTGGGATGCAAGCGTGGTTCAACATTCACAAATCGATCAGCGTGATACATCATATCAACAAGAAAAGACTCAGGAGCCATATGAGCCTCTGAATTGATGCAGAAAAAGCATTTGACAAAATACAGCATCCTTTCCTGATTAAAACCCTTCAGAGTGTAGGAATAGAGGGTACATTTCTCAATCTCATAAAAGCCATCTATGAAAAGCCTACTGCAAGCATTATTCTCAATGGGGAAAAGCTGGAAGCCTTTCCCTTAAGATCAGGAACATGACAAGGATGCCCACTCTCACCACTACTATTCAACATAGTACTAGAAGCTCTTGCAACAGAAATCAGACAACAAAAACAGATCAAAGGTATCCAAATAAAAAGAAGAAGTCAAACTGTCTCTCTTTGCAGATGACATGATACTCTATATGGAAAACCCAAAGGAATCCACTCCCAAACTATTAGAAGTTATAGAACAATTCAGTAAGGTGGCAGGATACAGAATCAATGCTCAGAAATCAGTGACATTACTATACACGAATAACGAGACTGAAGAAAGAGAAATTAGGGAATCCATCCCATTTACAATAGCACCAAAAACCACACGTTGCCCTGGAATTAACTTAACCAGAGACGTAAAGGATCTATATTCTAGAAACTATAAATCACTCTTGAAAGACATTGAGGAAGACATAAAAAGATGGAAAAATATTCCATGCTCATGGGACCGGAAGAATTAACGTAGTTAAAATGTCCATGCTACACAGAGCAATCTATGCTTTCAATGCTATCCGGATCAAAATACCGAGGACATTTTTGAAAGAACTGGAACAAATAGTCCTTAAATTTGTATGGAGCCAAAAAGGCCCCGAATCACCAAGGATCTGTGGAAAAGGAAAAACAAAGCTGGGGGCATCGCAATGCCGGATTTCGAGCTGTACTACAAAGCTGTGATCACAAAGACAGCATGGTACTGGCACAAAAACAGACACATCGACCAATGGAACAGAATAGAGAACCCAGAAATGGACCCTCGGCTCTTTGGGCAACTAATCTTTGATAAAGCAGGAAAAAACATCCGGTGGAAAAAAGACAGTCTCTTCAATAAATGGTGCTGGGAAAATTGGACAGCTACATGCAAAAGAATGAAACTTGACCACTCTCTCACACCATACACAAAGATAAACTCCAAATGGATGAAAGACCTCGATGTGAGACAGGAATCCATCAAAATCCTAGAGGAGAGCTTTGGCAGCAACCTCTACCACATCGTCCAAAGCAACCTTTTTCATGACATATCTCCAAAGGCAAGAGAAATAAAAGATTAAATGAACTTGTGGGACTTCTTCAAGATAAAAAGCCTCTGCACAGCCAAGGAAACAGTCAAAAAGCTAAGAGGCAGCCCACGGAATGGGAGAATATATTTGCAAAGGACACTACAGGTAAAAGACTGATATCCAAGATCTACAAAGAACTTCTCAAACTCAACATGCAAGAAACAAATAAATCAAAAAATGGGCAGAAGATATGAACAGACACTTTTCTAATGAATCATACAAATGGCTAACAGACACATGAAAAAATGTTCAAAATCATTAGCCATCAGGGAAATTCAAATCAAAACCACACGGAGATAGCACCTTATGCCAGTTAGAATGGCAATAATTTACAAGGCCAGATACAACAATTGTTGGAGAGGATGTGGAGAAAGGGGATCCCTCCTACATTGTTGGTGGGAATGCAAGTTGGTACAGCCACTCTGGAAAACAGTGTGGAGGTCCCTTAAAAAGTTAAAAATTGAACTACCCTATGATCCAGCCATTGCACTACTGGGTGTTTACCCCAAAGATACAGACGTATTGAAAAGAAGGGCCATATGTACCCCAATGTTCATAGCAGCATTGTCCATAATAGCTAAATCGTGGAAGGAGCCAAGATGCCCTTCAACAGATGACTGGATTAAGAAGTTGTGGTCCATATATACAATGGAATATTACTCAGCTATCAGAAAGAACGAATTCTCAACATTTGCTGCAACATGGACGGCACTGGAGGAAATAATGCTAAGTGAAATAAGTCAATCAGAGAAAGACAATTATCATATGATTTCTCTCATCTATGGAAGATAAGAACTAGGAAGATCGGTAGGGGAAGAAAGGGATAAAGAAAAGGGGTGTAATCAGAAGGGGGAATGAAGCATGAGAGACTATGGACTCTGAGAAACAAACTGAGGGCTTCAGAGGGGAGGGTGGTGGGGGAATGGGATAGAGTGGTGATGGTTAGTAAGGAGGGCATGTCTTGCATGTGCACTGGGTGTTATACGCAACTAATGAATCATCAAACTTTACTGTATTGTTAGTAACATAATATAATAAAAAAACATTAAAAAATAAAATAAAATGAGTCTTTTGTAGACAGCATATGGATGGATCTTCTTTTTTTATTTAGTCCGTTACCATGAGTCTCTTGATTGGAGCATTAACCCATTTACAGCCAGAGTAATTATTGAAAGATATGAATACCATACCGTTATTTTATCTGTAACGTTGCTGTTTCTGTAGATTTTCTCTGTTTCCTTCTGGTCTTTTTTACCTTGGGCTTTCTCTTTGCTCAAAAGATCCCTCTTAATATTTTTGCAGGGCTGCTTTAATGATTAGAGATTCCTTTAGTTTTGTTTGTCCTGGAAGTTCTTTATCTTTCCTTCCATTCTGAATAAAAGCCTTGCTGAATAAAGTATTCTTGGCTGCATGTTTTTCTCATTTAGTAGTTTGAATATATTATGTCAGTCCATTGATCTGCCTGGTCTCTTTGGACAGGTCTGCTTTTAGCCTCATGTTTCTACATTGTTGTTTAAGGACCTCTTCTTCTGAGCTGCTTTCAGGATTTTCTCATTATCTCTGAAATTTGCAACCTTCACTGTTACATGTTGGGGTGTTGACCTATTGGTATTGATTTTGAGGCAGGTTATCTGTGCCTCCTGGATTTGATTTTCTGTTACCTTCCCAGATTAATTTTTTGGCTATACTTTGTTCAAATAAACCATCTCCCCCTTTCTGTCTTGCCTCTCTCTGACCCCAATGATTCTGATATTGTTTTGCTTCATGGTATCACTGATCTCTTGAATCCTCCCTTCATCATCCAGTAGTTGTTTATCTTTCTTATTCTCAGCTTCCTTATTCTCCATTCTTTTGTCTCTATATCACTGACTCTCTCTTTGTCTTGTTTATCCTAGCAGTTAGAGCCTCCATCTTTAATTGCATCTCAGTAGTAGCCTTTTGATTTCTACCTGATTAGATTTTAGTTCTTTTATTTCTCCAGAAAGGGATTCTCCAGTGTCTTCTATGTTTTTCTCAAGCTATCTACTATCTTTATAATAGTTGTTTTCAATTCTAGTTCCTACATCTCACTTATATTCATATTAAGTCCCTGGTACTGAGTATTACCTCTTATTCTCTCTTTTGGGATGAGTTCTTCTGTCTTCTCATTATGTCCAGAAATGAATAGATGAATGAGAGAGAAAATACAAAAATAGCACAACGACACCAGAGAAAGATGCACAAAACAAATCAGAAGGGATAGAATCCAAAAAGAGAGAGAGGGAATAAAATCTAACAAGCAGTTGCATAGAATTTACAGTAAACTATATCCTGGGTGTATTTTGGTCTGTTTGTTAGAAGAAACTAGATCTCTAAATAGGAAAGAAAGAAAAACTTATATACATTCAAAAATAAAATTGAATACAATGAAAGGAAACTTCAAATGAAATATATATAATGTAAACATAAAAATGAAAATTAGAAAAGACTTTAAATAAGAGTTGATACAATAAGAAAATAGGTGAAAAGGAAAAAAAAATGTAAGACTAAAAGCTTAAAGAATAATAAGAAAAAAAACATGGACACTATATACTGATTTCCCTAAGAGCTGAGGTTTTACAGTTATCTATAATCAGTAAATTGGGTATTAGCCAGAAATTCCTGCTTCTCTTCTGGGGAAAGGGCCTGTTGCACTGATTCTCAGGTGCTTTGCCTGGGGAGAATTGTACGACCCTTGCCAGGGGTCGAGCTCAGTGCAAGGGGCTCCAGTTTCCTTTCTGTGGTCATTTTGTTCCCTAAAGGCTTTCAGCACTAATTGGGGATGGAGAAGAAATTGGTAGTGCCCTGACCTCTTGACCCCGTGCTGATAGTTCTCATACCCCACTCTTCAGTGAGCCCTCACAGAAAAGCAGTCACTTTTGTCTCCCTGGTTTCCACTGAACCTCTGTGTTCCCCCAGCATGTGGCTGAGCATTTTTACCTCAGGCACATGACCCCATTTTGAGTCTTCAAAATTTACGAACTCCTGCAGCCCACACCTTCGCTACTCCTCCTGGGGAAAAGAGTGGGGTCTCCGCTTGGTTCTGCCTCTTGATGGGACTCTGCTTGGAGAGCCATCATTAGATCATGTAGCAGTTTCCAGTTTAGGGAAACACTGAGCAGAAAGCCAGCACCTGGACTCACTGTTTCCAGCTAGGTTTTCTTCTCTGATTCTTAGGAACTCTGCCACGCTCAAGCATACTCATTCTTTTTGTGACCTTTAGGATCCTGAGACCATGCTGCCCCACCTGGGGTTCTACCTGGCTTGCCCCCTGAGTACCTTTCAGGCATACTTCTAAAGGTTCTGATTTTGTGCTCCACTGCTTATAATACTTTCTGGTACCAAACTTACAGAAGTTCACACCCGCCCCCACTATGGTTTATCTACCATTATATAGCTACAAATTCACATCTCCACACCTCCCACCTTGCAAAAAGTAGTCACTTTTCTATTTGTAGAATTGCAGCAATTCTTTCCTCAGATGTTCAGTTGTTTTCACAGGTGTTCAGAATGATTTGATGTATATCTGGCTGAATTCCAGGGACCACATGAAATTAGGGTCCCCTACTCCTCTGCCATCTTAACTGCTCCTCCCAATTCCATATTTTCCTGCCATGTTCATACTTTGCACTTTTAAATTCTCTTCCCCAGAGGCAATAGAGTTATTTTGAACTCTATGAATAACTTGTGTATCACTTGGTACCCCATGTCAGTGTTTTTTCTTTTTCATTCCATCAATGACCTCACCTTTTCTTTGAGGTTATGTTCCCTGGAAGGCTGAGCATGATAAATAGAACAGCATACAAGACAACTGAGGCTTTGGGCGATATCTGCTCAGAGAGGCTTTACATTTGCTCTTTGCAGATGGCAAAGTCTTGTACTAATCATGCTGTGATGGTTAAACTTTATGTGTCATTTGACCCAGTTGGTTCATCGAACACTAGTCTGGATGTTGCTGTAATGGTATTTTATAGATGTACTTAACATCTACAGTAAGTAGATTTTAAATAAGGAAGTTTTTTTCAATACTGAGGGTGGACCTTATCCAATCAGTTCAAGGCCTTAAATACAAAAATTGGTTTCTTGGAGAAGCAGAAATTATACCTCAAATCTTTAACATGGAAATCTTACTTAGATTCCAGGTACCTTATGGAAATTGGACTCAAAATTGGAATGTCAGACCTTACCTGAATTTCAGGACAGCCGTCCTACCCTACATATTTCAGATATGCTAACTTTCACAGTCACATGAGGTAATTCCTTAAATAAATCTATATGTGTATGTATAGGAGTGTGTCTGCATCTGTGTGTTTGTGTGTGTGTGTGTGTGTATGTGTGTGTATCTTCTTGGTTCTGGCTAGTCCTAAGTGTTTACTTTCTTCAAGTGAGCATGCTCCTTATTGGCTGACCTAAGTCCTTTGATCTGTAGCAGATAGAAAAATAGCCTTGATGACTGATGGTCCACAACTTTCCCAGGCCACAGAGGTCAGCAAGTCTGTTTGAAACCACCTAGGCTCTTTGATTAGCCTAGCAATTTTCTTAGAAAAATGTTTTTCTTTTTTTAGGTCACACAAATTATTTTATTAACCTTCCTTGAGCATCTGTAGACATGTACTCCTGTGCACAAGGAACAAAGTATTCCTACATACCAGGAAACAGGAACCAAAACCTCGAGACAACCCATCCCTACCCCAACACCAGCACTGAGATAACGAGAAATGTTGCAGACCACTGCACTCCCTTTACTACTTACCCTAAACCACTTTAAAAAGCCCTGGGATAGACGGAAACCTCAGAGCTGGCTTTTGGACAAGAATCTGCCTTCTCCACAGTTTGCTGGCTTCCTGAATGAAGCTCAAATTCCTTTCCAATCAAGACACATCTCTTGAGTAATGATCTTTCCAGCTATGGGCAGCCAGCCAAACTTTGGTTTGGTAATAGACATGCTCACTGTGTGTGAGCCCTGAACTCTGCTTTTGGTTCCATGGTTTTGTAAGACTGTTAAAAGCTCTGCAAAATCTGTCTCCCAAGAATCTCTGCAGTAACTGGGAAACAAGTCCATGATGAACACAGCACAAAATATGGGCCCTTAATCTGAGTCTACACTTTCTACATGGCCCCTTCATTCTTCCTTGACTTAGAGTGCACTTTCTTATACTTACCCATTTTTTGTAGTTGTTTTCAGTGGGAGGGCTGTCTAAATTACATATTCTAACATTGCCAGAAGCAAAAATCCCATGTATGTAGCTTTTTGAGCTGCTGTTTCGATTGCTTTTTTGATCTACACAGGAATTCTCTTTCACAACTCAGCTTTATTGAATTACATGTATTTTTATTAGCTCCATCTTGAAATCATTTACTCTATAATATTTGTCAAGGGAAATTCCTTGGCTTTCTTCTTTCTCCTTTTCTTAATTTTTTTGTTTCATTTGCGTCTGTTTCTTGTGTAATTTATTTATCCACATTTGCTTTTTTTTCATTTTAGTATTTATAATGCTTTAATTTGAACCCTCATTTTATTACACTATTAGACTTTTTCTTTTGTACGTTTTAGGGTCATAAATTGTCCTCCATTTACCTCTTGAGCTGCGTTATTCAATTCTGTTATGTAGCCTTTCAGTATTTAACAATGAAAAACATATCATTCCTCTTATATTATGTCATCAATAACATTTTACAAAGTATTTCCAATTCCAAAAATGTTGAAGCTTTCATCTCTTGTTTTAATTTGCTACCATATTTTCATAGTAGCTGAAGAATGTGATCTGTGTAGAAACACTTCTGCTTTTTTCTTTAGAAACACTATGCCCTCCTCACTGAGACCACCTTTCTCAATGTTCCAAGTTTCTAAATGGTCTAAATGTACATGTGAACAAAGGTATATGCTCTAACTTAGGGTTGAAAATAATTTCTAATACATACTTTAAAACTTTAAATATATCGTCCAATGATATGTATTTTTTTTAATAATAGCTTTATTGAACTATCATATATATACTATATAATTCACCAATTTAAAGTGTACAATTCAATGGTTTTTAGTATATTTACAGGTCTGTGCAACCATCTACACAATCTATGTTAGAATGATTTCATCACCCCTACGGGAAACTCTGTGCCCGCTAGAAGGATGCCCTGTTTCCCACTCCCTCCCCCACCCACTCTTGTCCATAGCCCAAGGCAGCTGATAATATATTTTCTGTCTCTATGTATTTGCCTACTCCAGACACTTCATATAAGTGGAATGATACATTATATGGTCTTTTAAGATTAGCTTCTTCCAGGGGTGCCTGGGTGGCTCAGTCAGTAAAGTGAATGACTCTTGATTTTACCTCAGTTCATGATTTCAGGGTCATGAGATCAAGCCCCACATTGGGTTCTACACTCAGCATAGAGTCTGCTTGAGATTTTCTCTTTCCCTCTGTCCCTGCCCCATTCATTCTCTCTCTCTCAAAAAAAAAAGAAAGAAAAAAAAAAAAAAACCTTCCCTTCTTCCATTTAGCATGTTTTCATGGTTAATCCTTATATCAATCTTTCTTTTCTTTTTATTCCTGAATATGATTCCATGCTATGAATATACCACAACTTTTCATTCACTCATTAGTAAGTGGATATTTCAGTTGTTTCCATGTTTTTATATTATGAATAATGCTGATGTGAATATTCACATAAACCTGTTTTTGTGTGGTGAACTCTTTTCAATTCTTTGGGAGTGGAATTGCTGGGCTGTATGTTAATTCTACTTTTAACATTCTGAGAAACTGCCGTGCTGTTTTCCAAAATGGTTGGACCATTTTATGTGCCCACCAACAGTGTAAGAGGGTTCCAATTTCCTCACATCCTCTCCACCCTTGTAATCATCAGTCTTTTTCATTTTACCCAATCTAGTGGGTGTAAAATATCTCATTTTGGTTTTGATTTGCTTCGATCCATGGTATGTATTTTAAGTGCACAATTTTCTGGGTGTCAATTGCTGAAATTATGTGTGAATCCCCCACTAAAATTATGGACATGCTGACTTCTGTTTATAATTTGTCTTCTCATATTGAAGTTAACGTTTTGAGGATCCCAAATTTTAGGGCAAAGTCTTCTTCCCAGTTGTCTTAACATTTATCATTATTGTAGTACCCTCTCCATCGCCAAGTCCCAGTTTTTGTCTAACAGATTAGAAATACTCACATTACGTTTTAAAATTAGTATTTCCATATTGTAATTGTTTTCAGTTTCAGTGTCTTCATGCCTTCCTTCCTTTTATCTAGCTGAATTTGTTTTTGATTTTGTTTTTTTCCTCATCAGTCAGTGTCTGTTCTCTGCCTCCAATTCCCAGTTTTCTCTTTCCTGAGAAGCTGTGAAGCACAGAGATCCCTGCTGTAAAAGGCACTCATGTCCTTAGGACAGCTGCATTTTCAGTGTCATGTTTTCTCCCTCATACTTATTTGACCATAGCTCATATGGAAAAAAATTTTAAATATTTTGTTGAAACTTTCAGCTCTTTTCTAGCAGAAATTTTGAGGTTTTCTGATATAGCATAATGTGATAGAAGGGAATGGCTCCATATTTCTTTCCAAAAGTAGAAATCTACAAAGAAAACATATTTTGCTATTGACGCAAAAAACATGACTTCAAAACACAGAACTATTCAAGAACATACTAACAGGTTGAAAAGTGTGCATATAAGTAAAGTGGGGCTTCATAAAGTATATGAGGATAGTTTTTTGGGGAATGGGGTGTTATTCATAAGATGAGGGAAAATTGGTTATATTTACACATATCACTGTTTATGGTCAAACCAGATATAACTAACAACATATGATGAACTCATATGTTGACTCCAAGGTGTAAAGTATGGAATAGTGCAGATATCAAGTCTTTTGATCTAAGGGAAGATCTGTGCAGCATAATATAGCAAGTGTAGTTACTGTAACTGAACCAATAGATCTGTCAAATTAGGAAAGATCTCTTAAAAATAGGGTAATGCAAAGAAATCAAAATGCATTTCTGAGAACCATTATAAGATAAAGATTGCCCCATCCAGGTGTAACTGTCTCAAAAATGTGTATTGAACAAGTCTAGACATTTATCTCCTTTGCTCACAAAGCTGGATGGTTTGAGAGATGTCCACAGGTTCAATTCTTAGCACTCTTGCACAATTTGACCTTCCATAAATTAAGGGTGGAAAATTCTAATTGGGTCCCTTGGTATCAGAAAAGCGTGTGAGGGCATCATGTGTTGAGGGAAATTGTGTGTTGAGAGGATTTTCTCATCTTTGCAAATGCACAGTTCAGAAAGAACCGTTTGTAATGATTTTTGATCAGTACCAAAGGACAGATTGCCGGAAAACAATGGGAGAGAATTCTACTGATGTTCTCCAGCCCTTTTACATTATGTTTATAACTTACATAAATGATAAGGAAGCTATCACTCCAGTAAAAGAAAACAAAGCAGCTCACCAGTGCGAGGATAGTGTCGGCGGCTTTCGCTTCAGGAGAGGGTCTTGGGCTGAGGCTGGTCCTGTGGACATGCTGGACTCTCTTGCGATGTGTAAAAAGGAACTTTACGATGTACACACTGGTCCAGGCCATGAGGAACACACAGGGAATCTCGTAAGACCATACACCCCCGAAAGACACCTGACTGAATGTAATCAGGATTCTTTCCAATACAGTATGTCAGAGAATAGAATTTGTCAAGTTCTAATGTCGTCGAGAAAATTTCTTACTCCAAAGGCATTCATTACTTCTGGTATCCCACTGAAAAGAATTGTCATGATATTCGCTAAAATCAAGTGGATAAATATCAAATCTATAGGCTTCTTTGTATGTAGCTGGACCAAGAAGGTGTTGATGAGTAACACCAGTAGCAATGTGTTTCCAATAAAACCAATGCCAATTTGAGAGACAATGAACACTCCCAAAATAGTATCACTTGACACTATCACATTCATTGGCCTCTTATACTTGGATACACTCTTGCACAGATTAAAAAGGAACCCAAAATGGTCTTCAAGCCTGATGGACACGATGGGATCATATGGAGACTCCATGAGGTCCGATCACCCTCAGCAGGAGGTTGTGCAGATGCTCTGTTACAACATTCAGGAAAGTAAGAATCAGTTCTAGAGGTAAATATAAAGGATTATTGATGTCACTGCACAGGAATATGTGGGCTGAGATAAAGCATGCTTTTTATGAAGACATAACTGTAATTCTAAGAAATAAATTGAGTAATCAGAAGAAGTTGTTTTTGTTTATTAAAAACAATATTTCAGGGGCGCCTGGGTGGCACAGCAGTTAAGTGTCTGCCTTCGGCTCAGGGCGTGATCCCGGCGTTATGGGATCTAGCCCCACATCAGGCTCCTCCGCTATGAGCCTGCTTCTTCCTCTGCCACTTCCCCTGCTTGTGTTCCCTCTCTCGCTGGCTGTCTCTATCTCTGTCGAATAAATAAATAAAATCTTTAAAAAAAATAAAGTAAAAAATAAAAAATAAAAACAATATTTCAAGTTTATACAGATTCCATTTATGTTCTATGTGTATGTGCTGAACTTCCTCTCAAATACTTGAATGAATTTCCATCTTCTGCCATGAATAATAGAAAATTATTAAGTATTTTAATGCATATTATTCCATTTTTACTGTACAAGACACACAATATTTTTATAGTCATTCACCAGGAGGAGACTAAATCCCAGAGTTGCACATGACCATCTGGCTCCTTAAATACCATTCCTGACCCTGCTACACTCCGTTCCCAACTCCAAGACCCTTCCAATGTACATGATATCACTTCAGCTCCTGGGTCAGGACCCTGCATCCTCCAGTTCTGCTTACAAAATTCACTTCAGGTTTTAATTCTACACTAAAGCCACTGATTCTCTTCTATCTCTCACAGGAAGTGGGAGCTATCTCTCCCCTGTCCCCTATATCACCAGGCTTGAAAGTGGGAATTATCCCCAGCACATTCAGATAATTCTTTAGCAGTCTGGCATGGAAGCAACTTGTCATCAGTCTACATCCACCACTGTCCATTTGGAGGTAATCTACTCACCCCAAATCACTCCCCTTCTTAGCACTTGATTCACTGTAACAGTCCCCAATTCAACTCCTGTCATATTTTTGGTGTTCATAGGATCCACAGAAATGACCTGTCCAGTATCCTCAGCCCCTCTCACATTTGTGATTTCCTCTTTTTCAACACTCCTGCCTCTGCCTTCCCCTACCTCATCCACACTTTCCTACCCACATACTAGAGTTTGTCATTGCCAATACTGTAAATTCATTATATGTCACTTCTAAGCATCTAATCCTCCTGTTACCAGCTATTTCCAGCTTAGTTTATGTAATCTCTGAGTCCAAAATTACTTTGACATCACCTGGGTCTGAAAAATGTTGTTCTCCTTACTCTCCACAAGATCTCCTAATCTCTCCTCTTCACCAAGACTTTCTTAATCCAGGATTATAATCATTTCATGCAAAAGCATGTGATGCCATCACTTTTTTCCTGCTTCTATAGTCCTCACACACACCCATAGTCTGCCTAGTTCACATCATTCTACTCAGATAAACAAGGGTAGAGAAAAAGACATAACCATATTAAGTGAACTTATATTAAATTCTTCAAACTTAGCTCCAGCGAGCTTTCATTTCAGCCAGGAATCACACTAATTTTTGAAGTGTATTCCTTGAGTCTTCACTTTCTCACTCCTCTTCATGACTATTTCATAACTTGTCCTTTCTCAAAATAACAACAAATCCTCTACAAATCTCATATTTAACTGATGTTGCATTGCATATTTTCCATTGAGATATAATTGAAATGAAATATTATGTTAGTTTCAGATGTACAGCATAGTAATTTAAATTTTGTATATATTGCAAAATATATACAAAAATAACATCATAAGTGAATTTAACATCCATCACCACATGTAGTTACAATGTTTTTTTTGGTAATGTCAACTTTTAAATTCCACGCTCCAAGCAACTTTCAAATATACAATACAGCACCAATAACTGTGGTCTCCATGGTGCCCATAATATCCCCATGACTTATTTTTTTATATCTACAAGTTTACACCTTTTGACTCCCTTCACCCATGTCACCCACCCTCCAATCTCTACTTCTGTCAACTACAAGTCTGATTTTTCTATCTATGAATTCAGTGGGTATTTTGGGAATTTTTTAAAATTTCACGTGTAAGTGAGGTCATACACTATTAGTTTTTCCTCTGTATGACTTATTCAAGTTTGCATAATACTAGCAAGTTCCCCCCATGTTCTTGCAAATGGCAAGATTCCCTTGTTTTTTATGACTCAGTAATGTTCCATTGTGTGTGTATATATATACATATTCCATTATGTATGAATAAAATGCCATTATATGTATACACTATATATATATAATGTAATATTCCATTGTATAAGTGTGTATATATATTCATGTGTGCGTGTGTATATATCTATATATATAGATATATATGTGTACCATATTTTCTTCATTCATTCATCCATCAATGATCTCCATATTTCATTTAGAAAAATAAAGCAATCAAAAGATATTTCTCAAATTCCACCAGTACATCAATCCCACTTTCTGTATCCTTGCTCAGAACCTCAGCTTTGTCCTCTGGCTCTGAGATTGGGTTGTCTATGCTTTTTGTCACAGTCCGCCCATGACTTTCTGCAATAAATCTGGAAATATCTTTCCTGCTCAAGGCCCTCTCTTCTGTTATTCTTTTCTCTCTCAGGCATTATCAAATTTCCCCCATCAACATGCAAACGTACTGTGTGTCTTGCACACTTCTTGAATAAATTCTCTTCTTCTCTTTTGAGCGATTCTCCTCTGACATATTGTCTCTACTCCTTGTCTCCAATTTCTTACATCTCATTTGCTCTTGATCCCGGGAAGTGGTAGACTGCAAAAATGCCTATAAAGTCTCCCCTGACATTGAGGTTGCATGCATGAGGTGTTTTTTGTTCAGTCCCTTTAATGTGGGTTTTCACTTGGTTTGTTTTGGGCAATCAGTGTAGAGGAAACAAGACACAATCAAAATCTTGATAAGTGCCCTTACGTGGAGCTTGCTGTTCTGCCTCACTGCAAACCCACCACACCACCATGTGAAGCATCCTAGTCTTTTATGGGATGAGAATCCACAGAGAAGAAATCTTCAGCCAAATTCCAAAACTATATGTGAAGCCATTCCATTCCAAGCAACATCAAAACCCATATGGGACACCAGTCATCCCCTAGTTAACTGCTGACATGACCACACTTGCATGAGAAAGCCTAGCCCAGAAGTAAAACCACTCACAATCAAAAAGTCACATAGAGTATGATAGAATTTATACAAAATCTCCAAAATGCATAAATCCGTATACAGAAAGCATACATGTGGTTGCTAGAGATTGGAAAGATGAGGGATAAAGGAGTGTCTGGGTTGGGAGGAGGGTGTCTGTGCTTTCTTTGAGGTGATAAAATGTTTTGAAAGTTAACAAAGTGGTTGTTGTACAACATTGCAAGTATTATAAATGCCACTGAGAGACACATTGTCATATGGTTAATTTTATATTATATTCATTTCACCTCAATAAAATACATAAATATACATCTAAATAATTGTAACCTGTATGCACCAAGTTATAAGTAAGAATAATATATTGTGAAGAGTTTAGATTTACCAAAAAATGCTAAGATGTCTTACCTTTAGGGAATCTGTTAACATAATTGTCCATATTAACATCTTAAGAAAGGCACATGACTATCACAGTAAATGGGAAAAGTACATTCATATAAATGTAATATCTATTTAGGATACAAATAAAATTCTCTACTATATTATAAATACAAAGGAAATTATTAACTTTGTGCAGGGTAGCTACCTAATATAAACAGAACAAACTAATACATTATGAAACACCACATAATTATTTATTAGTCAGAAATGTAAGAAGTGTACCAACTAACTGGTCCCCATTTTTATTGCATTTTATCTCTTAATATGTGTGGTAAACAATTTAAAAAGAATAAGCACTCCAAAAGACCCAAAAATGTGATTATTATCATTTACTGATGAAAATGGTCTACATGCAAATAAAGTTAAAACTCTAGAGAAAAATAGTATAATAGGTAGTGCCACTCATGATTTTAAAAGTTATTTCTTTTACTAGAGAATGTAATTTTAGAAAATAAAGGATTTACAATAAGTAATACTATGACATAATCTCGTTTCTCAAAAATTTCTTGGATAAAATTATATAAATCAATTGAGAGACGTTAACAAAGACAGAAATTAGCACTACATTGACATTTATAAATCAGAATATCCACTAACATAAAAGGTCAATTCTTATCAATATTTAAATATATGAAATGAAATGCAAAATTTATGAAAACAAATCAAAATGCAATATTCCATACAATCTAAAGCCTTTTGTTGCATTGAAGTTGACCAATCGTTTCTATATTTTGTTTGTCAGATCAGAGGATGATGAAGAGCCAAGAAACATGAACAAAAAAACAAGGAATATGTGGAGAGAATGGTTAAAGAAATGAGGAAAGAGGTGGAAGAGGTGAAAGGAAATATAGGAGAAAGAGAATTAAAATCAGGGATGACAGTTAACCGAATTGAAAAAGTAAAGAGAGGGACAATAAATATGAAGGAACAAGGGACACTAGAAAGAACAGGAGGATGGAGGTAATGTCATCCCAGCAGGGAAATCAGCTAAAGAGAATGAGGGGAAAGAGAAAAAACAAACAACAGAACACAGGTGGAGGCAGGCAAAAAGCTAAAGAAAATCGTGCAAATAAAAAAGGAACAGAAGCAAACAGATGATTATGGTAAAGGTAAAGTTTTACAAGAAAAAGACAAACTATTAGGATGTATGACTGTCCGAGTAAATTAGAAAACGTGAGATGGGGAACTTGAGGAAAGCAAAAAAAGAATACTTTTCCAGAAGCATTACTTATATGAGTGAGAGACAGCTTTGAAAACATTTAGATAGGATTGTGGAGACTCACTTAAACTCTCAGAGTTATGATAAAGATTATTTTAAATTAAAGACATTTGAGATTCAACAGTTGCAGAAAAAAAGTCTTCTAGGAGCTTCTTTTACCTCACCGAAAGCAGGAACTTTGGGGAATGAAATTGTTAAAAAAAATATCTGTTCTCTGAGGGGGTTTATTGCCATAAAAAGGATGAAAAATACTACTTACACCTGCATAGACAATGATCATCACAAACTTTCTGTATCTCCCTTTTGTTCCCCTGGAAACCCATTTCTTTATCTCCTAACTCCTCTTCACACTCACTCCATTTCCTCTTTGAGATTAGGTATAAAAGGTCCTGATTTTAGAAATTTACAAGGTACTCATTTTTGAGCTCCTATAGGCCCATGAGCAAATTTGGGGATTTTTCCCTCCTGTTCATGTCCTTTGGAGGTTTAATTTGCAGGCCCTAAACCCAACATAAAAGACTAGAGGAAAAGGATTTCCTTACCAACATAATCAACAAAAATCATAACGCTCGAAAAAGATAAAATTGGTATAACTTAAATATCAAAAAGCACTTACAAGTGTGAGGAACAGCGTGTCAAAGCAATCAAAAATAAAGAACTAATGACAAAATTAAGAAACAAAAAAAAAGAAATTTATTACCATATTTGGCAACAAATGGAAAAATGAATTAAAAATTTAGACTCCAAATCAACAAAAAGAGCTTTGAGAAGAGAAAAAAAGAAGAGGAAAAAAGAGAAGTGGGCATGAAAGAAAGAGAAAAAAAAGCCACTAATAGCAGAAACAAAGGATAGGAGGGAATGAACTGAATTAGTAAGAAAAGAAGAATAAGAGAAGAAAGTATAAACACAATAGAAATTTATACAGACTTGGATAAATGAAACTCATGGAAGCAAACACCTAAAAATGAATCTCAAAGAAAGCAGCTTTTATTTTTCACTTTAGTTTATAAATCTGAATGTGAGAATGATATATTTTTAGAGAGTATTTTATAGATACATAAAGTTTGGAATGAATTGAAATTCTTACAACACCTTTTCTTAATGTTTTTAAAATTTCTTAATTGTGTCCCATTTTATTGGTCCATAAAAATATTTTAAATGATTTTTAAATTACACTTGCAAAGAGAGACTTAGAAGACTTATACTGGAGCAGAAAACTATACAGAAATAAATGAGAGTGAAAATAAACACACTAAAAGTTTTTAAGTTTATTAAATTAGAATATGTGCAAGAGTAAGGCAGAGTACATATGAATGACAGTAACAGGTGCTTAGTCTTATTGAATGGGCATTATAGAAAAATGAAAAATACTACAGAAACTATGTTAAAGAATGTAAAGAAATGACAGAAAGGAATAAAACATATGCATTTAATAAAATGGAGGCACAGACAGAAAGGGAGTAACAAGACTGGAGGATAAAAGGAAAAGCAGGGGAAAATTCAAGAGGAAATTAAAAACAGAGTTTTAAAGACAATAGAGTCAGAGAAATGAGAACAGATGAGAACAGTCCCAAAAGGTAGAAGATTACTAAAGGCATAAACATAAAAAGTAAGGTATATTAAAAATAAAACACATTTCAATATAAGTGTTGAGTTTGAAGATTGCAAAGTGAAAGAAAAACTCGATAATTTTAATCAACGCAATGAGATTTATAGATGAGCAATGAAAGAAGACAGCATAATAGAAAGTATAACAGGAAAAAATGATGAGAGAAATGGAATAGAAAAGAAATGATAAGGGGAATAAATGGTAAGTGTGGGACTAGAAACACAGAGAGAGGAGACCTACTGTGAAAGACAAAGGACTTAGCATAAAAAGAACCTGAAACAAAAAAAGAAATGAAGAAGCAAATTGGCAAAAATGGCCAGGTCTCTCCTTTCATGCAAGAGCTGCAGACAGGGAGAGGACTTACTTCATCTGAGCTCCTCAGCAGTGCAGGGGACACCTCTGAAGGGCTGCAGCTGGGTGCAGGTGCTTGGATCCAGGGCTATAGGAGGGGTGGGTTGCTGCATCCCCAAGGACTAGAAGCCGGGTTCTGCACAGTGAGCTTCTTGATTTGTCCAGAGGAATCACAAATTACAACAAATTCTCTTGATAAACTTAGAAATGTATTTAATTATAGTCAGCACCTGTGGTCACAAACATCTCTTCTTCAAGTGATAAGTGATTATAGAGAGTTCTACAAGACCAGAGGAGGAAGTATACTTAGACTGCTCATTGTTTTCAGCTGCTAGAAAACAAAGGGCTTTTATGGCTCTAGTCAAAGTAGAGCCATCCAGAGAGTAATTTATCTCTTCTGAGACTGCTATGGATCCTTCTATGGATAGCTCAATTTGGAGTGTCTAACTCTACACTGATTTAATTAAAATATATATAAATGCTGGTGCTCAAGGTTAGTAAACCAATGCTAAATATTCAGTTCAATCCTTAATGCACATTAAAAACTATAACTAATGTAACTATGTAATTTAAGCAATTTATTCTTTGCTTTTATTTTTCTTTTTGGAATTACTACAGTTGTTAGAAAATTACATTTTGTCATAAACCAGTATGGTTGAAAAACAAAATAAAGCTGATATTGGTATAGGGCCCAGGCCAATGAGATAAGTGCTGACTTCAGATTTCTTTGTACATTTTCAACATATCAGTTACTTCCTGTGTCTCTGATGTTAGCCCTACAGTTTGGTCCCATGCTAACGTGTGACTTGTGGGAAGGTAGAGGTTCTTTCCTGCTCATACCCCTGCAGTGTACCTCCTTCTTTAATAACACAGGCACCAGACCCCAAAACATCAGACCAAAGGTACCATCTCATCTCAACTGATCACTGGACAACTATATACCAAGTGGTCGAGGTTTCAAAAGTCATCAACAATGCACGTGGCAACCACCATCCTTAAGGTGGTATATTCAGATGGAGGCCATAGGTTAGTGAACAAACAAGACACAAATAAAGCTTTAATTGTGCTCCTATTTTTTCAGTGAAAGAAGCATAATCATTAGTAAATTGGAAAAGAAGTGTATGTCAAAAGATTTCTTTGTGCAGGCAGGAGCATTTGCATTTTGAAAGGAGGGGTCAGGAAGGGCCCTGCATTAAAGGTGAGGTTTCGGCAGAGACTGAAGGAGATGGGGAAAAGGGCATCTGGGAGCCTGGTAGGGGAGCACTGCTACCAGAGGAAGAGAAATGTCACACCGCAACTTCCTTAGCCATTTGTCTACTGATGGACACTTAGGTTGCTTCTATATCTTGGCTATTGTAAATAATGCTGCTATAAACACAGTGGTGCCTATATCTTTTCAAATCAGTGTTTTTATTTTCTTTCTCTTTCCCAGTAGTGGAATTAAGGGATCATAAGGTAGTTCTATTTTTAACTTTTAGAGAAATTTCCATACTGTTTTCCAAAGTGGCTGAACCAGTTTGCATTCCAATCAAAGTACAGGAAAGGATCCTTTTTCTCCACATCTTTGCCAACACCTGTTGTTTCTTGTGTTTTTTGTTTTAGCCATTATGACAGGTGTGAGGTGATATCTCATTTTTTTTTCTCTGCATTTCCCTGTAGGGGAAGGAGGGAAAACAGAATGGGAAGTCATCAGTGAGGGAGAAAAACCATGAGAGACTCTGGACTCTAGGAAACAAACTGAGGGTTGCTGGAAGGGAGGTTGGAGGTGGGATGGGATAACTGGGTGATGGGCATTAAGGAGAGCACATGATGTGATGAGCACAGGGTGTTACATGCAACTGATAAGTTGTTGAACGCTACATCTGAGAATAATGATGTACTCTATTTTGGCTAAAAGATGTTAAATTTTTAAAAATTTGCTATTCCCTGATGATGAAAGATGTTGAGCATCTCTTCATGTGTTTACTAGTCATCCGGATTTCTTCTTTGGAAAATATCTATTCAGGTCATCTGATCATTTTTAATTGGACTGTTGTTTTGGTGTGGTTTGGTTTGGTTTTTTTGGGGTTGAGTTGTTTAAGTTCTTTAAATATTTTGGATATTAACCCTTTATTGGATATATCATTTGCAATATCTTGTCCCATTCATTAGGTTCTCTTCATGTTTTGTTGATTGTTTTCTTTGCAGGGCAAAAGCTTTTCATTTTAGTGTAGTTTCATTTGCTTTTGTTTCCCTTGACAAGGAGACATATGTAGAAAAATGTTTCTATGGCTAGTGACAAACAGATTACTGCTTCTGTATTCTTCTAGTTCTTTTCTGTTTTCAGGTCTCACAGTCAGATCTTTGATCTATTTTAAAGTTTCTTTTTGTGCATGGTATAAGAAAGTGGTCTAGTTTCATTCTTTCTCCATGTAGCTGACCAGCTTCCCAGCACAATTTTATGGACAAGACTGTCTTTTCCCCATTTTATATTTTTGCCTCAATCTTCCAGTTGTGGGCACTCTATTCTGTTCCATTGTTCTGGGTGTCTATTCTTCTGCTAAGAGCATACTGTTTTAACGACTACGGCTTTGTAGCATATCCTAAAATCTGGGGTTGTGAGGGGTTTATAATTGGTCCGTTGGTTAAACATCCTACTATTAATTTTGGCTCAGGTCATGATCTCAGGTTCATGAGATCAAGCCCCACATCAGGCTCCACACTGAGCTTAGAGATTGTTTGAGATTCTCTCTTTCTCCTCCACCCTCTCCCTCCTTCTCCTTCCAAAAAAAAAATCTGGGACTCTGATACCTCCAATTTAATTCTTCTTCCTCAAGATTTAATAAGCAGTTGGTGATGTATGGAATTGTTGAATCACTATATTGTACACATGAAACTACTATAACACTATATGTTAACTGACTGGAATTAAATTAAAAAACCAAACAAATGTGTGAAAGGATTGCAGGAGCCTTAATCTAGATTGATCACGAAGGGCAAAACTTCTCACAAAAAGTGTTATATAAGGTGAAACCTGAATAACAAGAAGTTAGCCACAAAAAAATGTGGGAGAAAATTTATTCCAGTACGTAAACTGGAAGTGAAAAGGTTAAAAAAAAACCCAAAACATTTCTATGGCTATCTTTTGGGGTTAAACAACTCTTTATCTTATTAATTCTAGTATTATGAAAAATGCTATTGGTTATTTGATAGGGATTTCATTGAATCTATAGATTGCTTTGGAAGTACAGACTTTTTTTTTTTTGACATTTACCCATATTAATTTTTCTAATCTACTACCATGGTATATATTTCCATTTGTTTGTGTCATGTTCAATTTCCTTCATCAGTGTTTTATAGTGTTCAGAGTGTGGGTCTTTTTTTTCTTCATTAAATTTCTTCCTAGATATTTTATTATATTTGATACAGTCGTAAGCGGAATTATTTTCTTAATTTCTTACTGCTATTTCATTAGCAGTATATAGAAATGCAACAGATTTTTAAAAACATTTTATTTATTTTTTTTAAGTAGGCTCCATGCCCAACATAAAGGCCAACAAAGGGCTCACCCCAGAACCTAGAGATCAAAACCTGAGCTGAAATCAAGAGTGGGATGCTTACCAGACTGAGCCACCCAGGCACCCCTAAACATTTTATTATTAAGGAATCTCTACATGCAACATAGGGCTTGAATTTACAATCCTGAGATCAAGTGTCACATGCTCTACTGACTGAGCCAGCCAGGTGCCGCAGTACAATAGTGTTTTGTATATTACCTTTGAATCTTACTACTGTACTGAATTCATTTATCAGTTTAAAATTTTTTGCTAGGGTCTTTAGGATTTTCTATCTATAATATCATGTCATCTAGAAAGTGTTACAATTTTATTCATTACTTACCAATTTGGATGATTTTTATTTATTTTTCTTTTCTGATTGCTGTGGCTAAGACCTTCAGTATTATGTTGAATAAAAGAAATGAGAGTGGACCTGATCTTAAAGAAACACTTCCACAAAGCTGTGATCACAAAGACAGCATGGTACTGGCACAAAAACAGACATATCGACCAATGCAACAGAATAGAGAACCCAGAAATGGGCCCTCAGGTCTTTGGGCAACTAATCTTTGACAAAGCAGGAAAAAAACATCCAGTGGAAAAAAGACAGTCTCTTCAATAAATGGTGCTGGGAAAAATGGACAGCTATATGCAAAAGAATGAAACTTGACCACTCTCTCACACCATACACAAAGATAAACTCCAAATGGATGAAAGACCTTGGTGTGAGACCGGAATCCAACAAAATCCTAGAGGAGAACATAGGCTGCAACCTCTTTGACATCAATCACAGCAACTTTTTTCATGACACATCTCCAAATGCAAGAGAAATAAAAGAAAAAATGAACTTGTGGGACTCCATCAAGATAAAAACCTTCTGCACAGCCAAGGAAACAGTCCAAAAAACTAAGAGGCAGCCCATGGAATGAGAGAAGATATTTGCAAATGACACTACAGATAAAAGTCTAGTATCCAAGATCAACAAAGAACTTCTCAAACTCAATACACAAGAAAAAATAATCAAATCAAAAAAGGGCAGAAGAGGGGCGCCTGGGTGGCACAGCGGTTAAGCGTCTGCCTTCGGCTCGGGGCGTGATCCCGGTGTTGTGGGATCGAGCCCCACATCAGGCTCTTCTGCTATGAGCCTGCTTCTTCCTCTCCCACTCCCCCTGCTTGTGTTCCCTCTCTCGCTGGCTGTCTCTATCTCTGTCGAATAAATAAATAAAATTAAAAAAAAAAAGGGCAGAAGATACAGAAGATATGAACAGATACTTTTCCAATGAAGACATACAAATGGCTAACAGACACATGAAAAAATGTTCAAAATCATTAGCCATGAGAGAAATTCAAATCAACACCACACTGATATACCACCTTGCACCAGTTAGAATGGCAAAAATTGACAAGGCAGGAAACAACGAATGTTGGAGAGGGTGTGGAGAATGGGGATCACTCTTACACTGTTGGTGGGAATTCAAGTTGGTACAGCCACTCTGGAAAACAGTGTGGAGGTCCCTTAAAAAGTTTAAAATTGAGCTACCCTATGACCCAGCCATTGCACTACTGGGTATTTACCCCAAAGATACAGACATAGTGAAGAAAAGGGCCATATGCATCCCAATGTTCATAGCAGCATTGTCCACAATAGCTAAATTGTGGAAGGAGCTGAGATGCCCTTCAACAGATGACTGGATTAAGAAGATGTGGTCCAAGTATACAATGGAATATNCGATAGAATATTACTCAGCCATCAGAAAGAATGATTACCCAACATTTGCAGCAGGGACAGGACTGGAGGTGATTATGATAAGTGAAATAGTCAAGCAGAGAAAGACAATTATCATATGGTTTCACTCATTTATGGAACATAAGAAATAGCAGGAAGATCGGTGGGAGAAGGAAGGGAAGAATGAAGGGGGGTAATCAGAAGGGGGAATGAAACATGAGAGGCTGTGGACTCTGGGATACATACTGAGGGCTTCAGAGCGCAGGGGGTTGGAGAATTGGGATAGGCCGGTGATGGGTATTAAGGAGGGCACATATTGCATGGCACACTGGGTGTTATATGCATAATGAATCATGGAACACTGCATCAAAAACTGGGGATGTACTGTATGGTGACTAATATAACAAAATAAAAATTATATATAAAAAAAGAAACACTGCCAGTTTTTCACCATTAAATATGACATTAGCTATTGATTTTTCATATGTGACTGTTATTATAAATTATGTTCCTTCTAATCCAACTTTATTGAGAGTTTTATGATAAACAGATATTGAAATTTGTCAAATGTTTCTTCTGCTTCTACTGAGGTGATATATCAGTTTTATCCTTCATTTTGGTAAGTTGCACCATCAATCTATTTTGAATGATTTGTGCATATTGCATCCCAGGAATGGCCCCACTGGATCATGATAAATTATTTTTTAATGTATAGTTGAACTAGGTTTGCAAATATTTTGTTTAGGAAATTTCCATCTGTGTTCTTCAGGGATACTGGCCTGAACATTTTTTTGTTTTGCTTTGTTTTGTTTGTGGTGTCTCTGTATGGTTTTGGTATCAGGGTGATTGATGCTGGTCTCATAGAATGAATTTGAAAGTTTTCCAATTTCTTGCATTTTTGAAATAGCTTGAGAAGAATAGATATTAACTCCTCTTCAAGTATTTGCTGGAATGTACCTGTAAAGCCATCTCGTTCTAGACTTTTGTTTGTTAAAAGTTTGCTTATTACTAATTCAATTTTATGAGTAGTAATCAGCCTGTTCCAATTGCTTATTTCTTCCTGGTTCAGTTTTGGAAAATTTTATGTTCTTAGGAATTTATCCTTTTCTTACTACATTGTCCAGTTTGTTGACATGTAATTTCTCATAATATGTTCTTAAAATCTTCTGTGTTTCTGTGTGTTGATTGTTATTTTCCTCCTTCATATCTGATTTTATTTATTGGCATCCTTCCTCTTTTTTTCTTTAGGAGTCTAGCTTGAGTTTTATCAAATTTGTTTATATTTTCAAAGAATCAGCTCTTGGTTTATTTGAAATTTTCTGTTATATTTAGACTTTATGTCATATATTTATGCTTTTATCATTATTTCCTCCTTTGACTAGATTTGAGCATTGTTTGTTCTTTTTTTTACTTCCTTTAGGGGTAAGATTAGATTGTTCAAGATTTTTTTGTTTGTTTCTAGAGATTGGAGTGTATTGTTATAAACTTCTGTTTTAGAACGTTGCTTTTGCAAAGACTTGAATCACTGAGTTTTTATCTACACTTGTCTCCTTTTATTATCAAATTTTATTTTTGATTTCTTGGTGGACCCAATTCTTGTTTAGTAGCATGTTGTTTAGTCTCCCCATGTCTGTGTTTCTTCCAATTATTTCTTGTAACTCATTTCTAGTTTCATACTGCTGTGGTCAAGAAAGATGCTCAATATGTTTTAAACTTTTCAAATTGATTGAGACTTATTTTGTGACCTAACATGATCTGTTCTGGAGAATATTCCTTGCAGTTGAAATGAATGTGTATTCTGCTGTTTTTGGATCTTATATTCTGTATATATCAGTTATGTCCATCTGGTCTGATGTGTCATTCAAAGACACCGTTTCGTTGCTGATTTGCTACCTGAATGATCCATCCATTGATGTAACTGGGTGTCAAGGTCCTTTACTATGACTTGTTACTCCTGTTTTCTCCTTTTGAGTCTTTTAATTTTGCTTTATGTATTTATGAGCTCCTATGTGGATACACAGCTACAATCGATGTATCCTCATGTTGTATTGATGCTTTCATCATTATGGAATACCTGTCTTTGTCTCTTTCTACACTCTGTTTTGAAGTCTATTTTGTATGATCTAAGTATAGCTACCCTGTTTTTTTTTTCATTTCCATTTACATGGCATATGAAAATATGATTTTCCCACCTTTCATTTTCAAACTGCTTGTGTCATTATGTCTGAAGTGAGTCTTTTATAAGCAGCACAGAGATGGGTCTTGTTTTTTCATATGCATCAGTCACCCCATGTGACTTAGTAAATTTACTAAGGATTTAGTAAATTTACACTTAACCTAAGTATTGATAGGCATGTATTTATGTCCATTTTGTTCATTGTTTTCTAGCTGTTTTTTCCATTCTTCTCTGTTCCCTTCTTTCTTGGTCTCTTCTTTTGTGGTTTGATGATTTTTTTTCATGTTATACTTGGAGTCTTTCTCTTTATGTTTTCTGCATATATTATAGGTGTTTGATTCATAGTTACCACTTGGTTGTATATAACATCTTTATTTGTACAGCAGTCTCTATAAAATTAATGATCAGTTAAGTTCACCAGATTCTAAAAACACTAAGGTTTTATGGAGTTACTCTTTTCATTGTACAAAATGTGAGGACAGATATTTCTTCTCAGTTAATTTAACTTTTTTTCATTATTTTTTTTCAAATTTTTCTTTAAATTCTAGTTCGTTACCATACAGTGCAATATTGGTTTCAGGCATAAAATTCAGTAACTCACCACTTACATACATCACCCCATGCTCATCAAAAAATTCCCTCCTTAATACCTATCAACCTTCTAGCCCATCCCCCAACCACCTCCCTCCATCAATCCTCAGTTTTTCTCTATCGGTAAAGTCACTTATGCAGTTTTCCTCTCTTTTTACTCTTCTTTCCCCCCCTCCCCCATATGTTCATCTCTTTTGTTTCTTTTTTTTTTTTAAGATTTTATTTATTCATTCAGCAGAGATAGAGACAGCCAGCGAGAGAGGGAACACAAGCAGGGGGAGTGGGAGAGGAAGAAGCAGGCTTCTAGCAGAACAGCCTGATGTGGGGCTGGATCCCATAACTCTGGGATCACGCCCTGAGTCGAAGGCAGACGCTTAACTGCTGTGCCACCCAGGCGCCCCTATCTCTTTTGTTTCTTAAATTCCACATATGGGTGAAATAATATGGTATTTGTCTTTCTCTGACTTATTTCACTTAGCATAATACACTCTAACTCTATCCATGTCCATTCTTGAAAAAAAACGCTCAACAAATTATGGATAGGCAGAACGAACCTCAACATCATAAAGACCATATACTAAGGACCAACAGCTAATATCATCCTTGATGTGAAAAAAACTGGGAGTTGCTCCTTTCCTGGTCAGGAACAAGACAGAGATGTCCACTCTCAGCACAGTAATTTGACATAGTACAGGAAGTCCCACCCACAGCAGTAAGACAACAACAAGAACTAAAATGCATCCAAATCAACAAGGAAGAAGGCAAACTTTCACTATTCACACATAACATGATACTCCATGTAGAAAACCTGAAAAACTCCACCAAAAAATGGCTAGAACTAATACATGAATTCAGGAAAGTCACAGGATATATAATCAATGTGCAGAAATCTGTCATGTTTCTATACACCAATAATGAAGCAGCAGAAAAAGAAATCAAGGAATCAATCGATCCCACTTACAATTGCACCAAAAACCATAAGATACCTAGGAATAAACCTAACCAAAGTGGTAAAAGATCTGTACTTTGAAAACTGTAGAATACTTATGAAAGAAATTGAAGAAGAAATAAAGAAATGGACAAACATCCCACATTCATGGATTGAAGAACATTGTTAAAATGTCTGTACTACCCAAGGCAACCTACACATTTAATGCAACCCCTATCAAAATACCACCAGCGTTTTTCTTTCATTATTATAGTAGCCTCTCCATTTCAGGTGCAAGTTTTTGACTCATATTTCACATATGGTTAATTTAACTTTGTCTCAAATAACCTATTGTAATTTTTGTCTTTTTTTACTTTCAACATTTGAGTTTCCTCATGCATTAGTTGTTGCTATTATAAGAAGAATGTAGTTGAATTGTTTTACTACCATCTCTCTTTACTTTAAATCTGTGTTATTATCTGTCTCCAACTTCGAGTTTTCTCTTTCCCAAGGAGCTTTGAAGCACAGAGGTCTGTGATTTATGACTCACACATGTACTGAGACAAGCTGCACTTTCACCATAACCTTTTCATTTTTTTTCTCATCAGATTCAAATTATATTGTTTGAGCACACTACTTAGTTTGGAAATATTAATTATTGGGGCATCCATGTGGCTCAGTTCATTAAGCATCTGCCTTTGGCTCAGCTCATGATCTCAGGGTCCTAGGATCACAACCCAAATCAGTCTCTCTGCTCAGTGGGGAGTCTGCTTCTCCCTTTCCCACTGCCCCCCACCCCAGCTCATGCTCTTTCTCTCTCTCTCTCTCTGAAAGAAATAAATAAAATCATTAAAATATATATCTTTTTTTACTCTTTGTAATAGTTTATTTAAAATTATTTTTTATTAAATTCAATTAGTCAAGGTATAATAGATTATTAGTTTACATTTACAATTATTTTTTTGAGATATTATCTGTCTTCAAGAAAAAAATTTATGTTTTCTAATATGTCATACTGTGATACATGGAAATTGTTAAATATTTTAATAGAAGTCCAAAACTACACAGATAAAAATTTCTCCTATTGATACAAAAAATTTGCCTGTAAAAATGGAGTGGAAATTGAAAAAATACTTCTAGTGATGCAAATAAACCAAATAAATACAAATAAATAAAAAGTAGCATGTGGGTTTCATAAAGTATGTGAGAATGTATTATACATTTGTGTTTTGGGGAATCTTGATCAGTATTCACTGTGTGAAGGGAACATAGTTATATTTACACTTATATCACTCTCCATAATTAAATCAGATATAATCAAAAGCATGTAGTATACTCAAGATTTGTTTGGGTTTAAAGTATATAACAGTGTAGACATAAAATATTTTTGGCTTATGAAGACAGTCTAGCATAATCAGCAAGTGTAGTTGCTGTAATTTATCTGACAGATACTACACACTAGAGAAGTTCTCTAAAAAAAATAAGGCCTTACAAATAATCATAAGCCTAAGTTTTTGAAAATTATTTTATGAGAGGTCAAAGATGGCTCTATCCATGTACAACAGTCTAAAACATTTTTGTAAAGATTTCTTTATTTACTTTAGAGAGAGAGAGAGAGGGTGTGAGCATGGACAGGGCAGAGAGAGAGAGAGAGAATCTCAAGCAAACTCCCCGTTTAGCTCAGAGCTTGAGGTGGGGCTCGATCCCACAATCCTAGCCAAAAGTCAAGAGTCAGACCCTCAATCTACTGAGCCACCCAGGCACCGCTCAAATATGTTTTGGTCCTGTATCGGGTCATTTTCTGTGTTCGCCAAGAGGGATGGTTTGATGAAATTTCCAAAGTAAAATTTATTAATGCCTTTTCAGAATTTTACCTCATTAAAATTTGGTGTGGGAAATTTTAATCACATGTCCTTTGTGTCAGAAAAATGTGTGATGGTGTTCAAACTCCTGGGGGAAATAGTTTATAGAGAGGACTTTCTCATCTTTGCAAACGCACAGTTTAGGAAGGATCATCTGTTATTTTTCAACAGTACAAGAGGACGGATTGCTGGATAACAAGAAGATGGAAATGCAGTGATGTTCTCCAGCCCTTGGACATTATGTGTATAACTTCTGTAAATGGTAAGGTAGCTATTGGCTGAGAAAAACAAAAAGAAAAACAAGCAAAGCAGCTCACAAATGCCAGAATTCTGTGGGTGGCATTAGTTTCAGGAAAGAGTCTTGGGCAGAGGCTGGTCTTGTGAAATGTTACCGTGTTCACACTGGCTCAGATCAGGAGGAACACACACAGGAAATCTCATAAACCCATGCCCCCTACAAAAGCAGCCTCATGAAATTTATCAGGTTCTCTCCTGCTACATGTCAGATAACACATTTGTGCAACCTCATTGGTGTTGAAGGGGGCCACACACAGCACTTGTGATGACATGGTTGTAGATCTGATGTTAGTGATCTATAAAGAAAAGAGAGATGGAAAAATGTACGTAAAGACTTTGGGTTTGAGCCATGCCTATCGATGTTGTTGAAAGTGATAATTATGGCCTGAAAAATACTGGGAAAAGACGTGGTGCAGAGGGAAAGACCCCGGATAACTCTGTACATGTAAACCACTTCCTTACAATCAATATCGTCTACGAAATTTCTTACTCCAAAGGCATTTAACACTTCTGGAATCCCACTGAAAAGAATCGTTATTCCCTAAGTGAAATGGGTGGATATCAAATCTATAGGCCTCTTTGGATGGGGCTGGAATAAGAAGGCGTTGAGGAGTAAGACAAGGAGCACCGTGTTCCCAATAAAACAGTGGCAATTGCAGAATGAAGACCACTCTAAGATAATATCATTGAAAACAATTGTATTCATTGACCTCTTATACTATGGTTAGACTTCTGCAGTGCTAAAAAGGGAACCAAAATGATTTGTAAGCTTGATGGAAATAAGAAAACCCTAAGAAGACTCCATGAGGTATGATCACCCTCATCAGTAAGTTGTGCAGATGCTCTACCAATATTCAGGAAAGGAAGAATTAGATCTAGACGCATATGTCAAGAATAGTTAAAGTCACTTTAGAGGAACGTTAAGGTCAAGGCAAACATGCCTTATTTATAAGAATTCTTGAGATGCCTTTGGTGCAAAAAAGTGGTTTTATTAAAGCACAGGGACAGGACCCCTGGGCAAAAAGATATGCCCTCTTCTCTTGAAGAGTGGCCCAGTATATTCTTTGAAGTTGGGAAGGGGTTAAGGACAGCACAGGCCTCCGAGGTATTTTGGAATCAAAGCTTTCCAGACCTTGAGGGGGCTAGCTATTGTTAGGAAAAGGTCATTTATTAATGCTTAGTAAAAGTCATGAGTCCTTTCAGGTGTATATCTGTGGGTCATATGCTTTGGGGATGATTGCCAACATGTACCTTGGGGGGTAGAGATAAAGGAAGATCCTGGGGGTTGGGCTAAGATTGCCTTTTGCCCTTAACAAAGTATTAATATGGAGGTAGCTGGGTTCCTACAGGAATGACACTGGACCTGTTTCAAGGACTTGCCAATCGCCTGTGGTCAGTAAGGAAATTTAATTTTTTCTTTTGCCTTTGTTTCCCACATCAGTATGATATGGTTTTGAATATAGCTGGTTTGGTGGGTGGCGTCTGAAGCTGACGACCAAGAACGAATGCTTGAGATGTCTTTGGTGCAAAATGGTGGTTTATTAAAGCACGTGGACAGGACCCATGGGCCGAAAGAGCTGCTGCCCTGGGTTGGGAGGAGTGGCAGATTATATACTATGGGGTGCGGGGAGGTAAGGAAAAAGGTAGGTTGAGAATGGACTTTCATATTTGTTCAAGAAGACTCACAGGATACCAGAGGATGCCATTGTCAAGGTAAAGTTGTTTTTCCCTCTAGCAAGGCATTAACAAGAGGATAGTTGGGAACTTCTGGAGGAACATTATACTCTGCCTGCTTCAAGTATCTGTCAATGGGGTGCAGATTATAATGACATTTAACTGTATCTACATTTCCTTCTGGAAATTAGGTTATTGATAGAAATGCTCTGTTCTTGTAAATTGCTAAGACATTTGTAAACTGAGGGTGACTCTTGTCTTGCAGGACTTGATCTCTAAGTTCACTATTTATTTTTCCTTTGCTTAGTTTTAAGGCAGCCAGGAGTGACTCAGGAATGTCACATAATCCCATGGGAGGGGGGCTTTGTGGGGTGTCATATCCTGCTTTGTCCTCAGCTTGCTTTCTGTGTCTTCATCAGTAGTATCTTTTTCTGATTTTAATTTTCATTTCCCTGTTGGCAATATTTCTATATACTTTTTGGCATATTGGCCATGTGGATCTTTTCATTCTTTGTATTATTATGCAGTTCCTATACAAATATTTTTCTGATTTATTTATTGAGGTATTTGCATTTTTGATTTATATGACTTCTTTGTATAGCACAGATACATCTCCTTTGAAAGATATATATCCTATGAATATTTTTTCACATTGAATATATTCTCTTTTTATTTTCTTAATAAAGCCTTTTGATGAGTACAATTTTCAGCTTTCTTCTTCTTTTTTTTAAATTTTATTTACCTGTTCAAAAGAGAGAGAGCATGAGTGGGGGAAGGGTAGAGGAAGAAAGACAAACACTGTACCCACTGAGCAGGAAGCCCAACTCAGGGATTGATCCGAGGACCCTGAGATCATGATCTGAGCCAAAGTCAGATTCTTCACCAAATGAGTCACCCAGGCACCCCTTCAATTTTCATGAAGTTCATTTTTCAATATTTTCTTTAGAAGTAATGTTTTTGTATCCTGCATAAGAATTCTTGCCCACCTTAAGGTCACAAGATATTTCCCTATGCTTTATTTTAGAAGATTTATATTTTGGGGGTGTATGGGTGGCTCAGTTAGTTAAGTGTCCAAATCTTGGTTTCAGATCTAGCCATGATCTAAGGGTCATGAGATCGAGCCCTGTGTCAGGCTCTGTGCTCAACACAGAGTCTACTGAAGATTCTCTCCTTCTCCCACATGCTCTCCTTTTCCCCATGTCTCAAACAAATAAATGAGTAAAATCATTAGAAGTTTTATATTTTTAGCTAGTATATTTAGATCTTTGGCCCAATTTTTATTCTTATATTGAAGATTTAAAAAATCTATCAAAGTGTTAAAGAAGTTACTAAGCACTTTCAATTTCTAAATGTATGTCATCATGAATTATTAACAATATGCAGATGAGCATTAGTTCAAGGACCACACTTGGAATACCACTGCTCTGTGTGTGACAAATCTGCCAATGACTTTAAATATGTAAGGATGGACTTTGAGAAGGGAAGGGCCTTGGAAGTTCTTAGAAGTCTATGCTGAGTTGGGAGATATGCTCCAAGCTGGCATCCCCCTCCCTAATGTATTCATTTATACACATGTCCTTGATTGGTCCAAACCCTGGGAAGTCTTCTCTGATGAAAATTCTCATCAAAAAGCACTATGAAAAAATTATCTCTTTTGAAGGTGATAGAGATACTAAAAAATCTGTAGGATGACCAGTTAAAGCTGAGTAGTTATCAAATAATCTACAAATATCCAGTAACAGAGACTTGTCAAAAAATACACTTTCCTCTTGGTATTCCTTCCTTTGTTGTGTTGATCTATTTATATTAGCCTTGACTCAAATATTCTTTATGAGTTAATATACCAAGGTGATAAAATCACAAGAATCATACAGTCACAGTGGTTTCCACTTTACGAGTACCAGCTGCATTGGACTTCAGATTCAGCTTGCATATATAAGACACACCATGCTAGGTGCTAGATGATCCTCTGAGCTCATTGACACAAAAGCTCTGTGAAGATGGTATTTTTATCAGTGCCTAAGAAATGATAAATTACTTGCCATGGTCTGTGATTCCCAGCTAGGTAATAGGTCTATGTTCAATATTTTTTTAATGATTTTTTATTATATTATGTTAGTTACCATACAGTACATCCCCGGTATCTGATGTAAAGTTCGATGATTCATTACTTGCGAATAACACCCAGTGCACCATGCAATACGTGTCCTTCTTAATACCCATCACCAGTCTATCCCTTTCCCCCACCCCCCTCCCCTCTGAGGCCCTCAGTTTGTTTCTCATAGTCCATAGTCTCTCATGTTTCATTCCCCCTTCTGATTACCCCCCCTTTCTTTATCCCTTTCTTACCCTACTGATCTTCCTAGTTCTTATGTTCCATAGATGAGAGAAATCATGTGATAATTGTCTTTCTCTGATTGACTTATTTCACTTAGCATTATCTCCTCCAGTGCTGTCCATGTTGCAGCAAATGTTGAGAATTCGTTCTTTCTGATAGCTGAGTAATATTCCATTGTATATATGGACCACAACTTCTTAATCCAGTCATCTGTTGAAGGGCATCTTGGCTCCTTCCACGATTTAGCTATTGTAGACAATGCTGCTATGAACATTGGGGTGCATATGGCCCTTCTCTTTACTACCTGTGTATCTTTGGGGTAAACACCCAGTAGTGCAATGACTGGGTCATAAGGTAGCTCAATTTTAAACTTTTTAAGGGACCTCCACACTGTTTCCAGAGTGGCTGTACCAACTTGCATTCCCACCAACAATGTAGGAGGGATCCTTTTTCTCCACATCCTCTCCAACAATTGTTGTTTCTTGCCTTGTCTATCTTTGCCATTCTAACTGGCGTAAGGTGGTATCTCAGTGTGGTTTTGATTTGAATTTCCCTGATGGCTAATGATTTTGAACATTTTTTCATGTGTCTGTTAGCCATTTGTATGTCTTCATTGGAAAAGTGTCTGTTCATATCTTCTACCCATTTTTTAATTTGTTTGTTTCTTGCATACTGAGTTTGAGAAGTTTTTTGTAGATCTTGGATACCAGTCTTTTATCTGTAGTGTCCTTTTCAAATATATTCTCCCATTCCCTGGGCTGCCTCTTAGCTTTTTTGACTGTTTCCTTGGCTGTGCAGAAGCTTTTTATCTTGAAGAAGTACAAGTTCATTTTATCTTTTGTTTCTCTTGTNGCCTTTGGAGATGTGTCGTGAAAAAGGTTGCTCTGGCCGATGTCATAGAAGTTGTTGCCTATGTTCTCCTCTAGAATTTTGATGGATTCCTGTCTCACATTGAGGTCTTTCATCCATTTGGAGTTTATTTTTGTGTATGGTGTGAGAGAGTGGTCAAGTTTCATTCTTTTGCATGTAGCTGTCCAATTTTCCCAGCACCATTTATTGAAGAGACTGTCTTTTTTCCACCGGATGTTTTTTCCTGCTTTATCAAAGATTAGTTGCCCATAGAGCCAAGGGTCCATTTCTGGGTTCTCCATTCTGTTCCATTGGTCTATGTGTCTGTTTTTGTGTCAGTACCATGCTGACTTTGTGATCACAGCTTTGTAGTACAGCTCCAAATCCAGCATTGTGATGCCCCCAGTTTTGTTTTTCCTTTTCAACAGTTCCTTGGAGATTCGGGGCCTTTTCTGGTTCCATACAAATTTAAGGACTATTTGTTCCAGTTCTTTGAAAAATGTCCTCGGTATTTTGATCGGGATAGCATTGAAAGTGTAGATTGCTCTGGGTAGCATGGACATTTTAACTATGTTAATTCTTCCAATCCATGAGCGGAATATTTTTCCATCTTTTTATGTCTTCCTCAATGTCTTTCAAGAGTGATTTATAGTTTCTAGAATATAGGTCCTTTACGTCTCTGGTTAAGTTAATTCCAAGGTAACATATGGTTTTTGGTGCTATTGTAAATGGGATGGATTCCCTAATCTCTCTTTCTTCTTTCTCATTAATCGTATATAGAAATGCAACTGATATCTGAGCATTGATTTTGGATCCTGCCACATTACTGAATTGCTCTATAACTTCTAATAGTTTGGGAGTGGATTCTTTTGGGTTTTCCATATACAGTATCATGATATCTGCGAAGAGAGACATTTTGACTTCTTCTTTGCCGATTTGGATACCTTTTATCCATTTTTGTTGCCTGATTGCTGTTGCAAGGAATTCTAATACTATGTTGAATAATAGTCGTGAGAGTGGGCATCCTTGTCATGTTCCTGATCTTAAGGGAAAGGCTTCCAGATTTTCCCCATTGAGAATTATATTTGCTGTAGGCTTTTCATAGATGACTTTTACGAGATTGAGAAACATACCCTCTATCCCTCCCTACACTCTGAAGGGTTTTAATCAGGAAATAATGCTGTATTTTGTCAAATGCTTTTTTGGCATCTATTGAGAGAATCATATGATTTTTGAATTTTTCTTTTTGGATAAAATCTAAGACACTGATAGATTTGCGAATGTTGAACCACCCTTGCATCCCAGGGATGAATCCCACTTGGTCATGATGGATAATCCTTTTAATGTACTGTTGGATTCTATTAGCAAGGATCTTGTCGAGGATTTTGGCGTCCATATTCATTAGGGAAATCAGTCTGTAATTCTCCTTTTTGATAGGGTCGTTGCCTGGTTTGGGGATCAAGGTAATATTGGCCTCATAGAATGAATTTGGTAGCTCCTTCTATTTCTATTTTTTGAAATAGCTTTAGGAGAAGAGGTATTATTTCTTCTTTGAATGTTTGGTAGAATTCCCCAAGAAAACCATCCGGGCCTGGAGTTTTGTTTTTTGGAAGGTTGTTTATCACTGACTCAATCTCTTCAAAATTAATTGGCCTGTTTAAAATATCCGTTTCTTCCTGTTTCAGTCTTGGTAGTTTATAGATTTCCAGGAAGGCCTCCATCTCTTCCACATTGCTTAGTTTTTTTGCAATAAAGCCGTTGATAAAAGTTTCTAATGATCCTTCCAATTTCATTGATGTTGGTTGTGACCTCTCCTTTTTCATTCACAATTTTATTAATTTGGGTCCTTTTGCTATTCTTTTGGATAAGTCTTGCCAGTGGTCTGTCAATTTTATTTTATTGATTCTCTCAAAGAACCATCTTCTAGTTCTGTTGATCTGCTCTACTGTACTCCTGGTTTCTAATTCATTTATTTCTGCTCTAATCTTGATCAACTGCTTTCTAGTGCATGAATTAGGCCTGTCTCTCTCTTGCTATTCCAGCTTCTTGAGGTGAGAATATAAAAACTGCATTTTAGATGTTTCTATTCTTTTGAGTGAGGCTTAGATGGCTATGTATCTCCCCCCTAGGACTGCCTTTGCAGTATCCCATAGGCTTTGGACCATTGTGTTTTCATTCTCGTTGGTCTCCATAAATTGTTTAAATTGATTTTTGATTTCCTGGTTTATCAAATCATTCCTGAGCAGGATGGTTCTTAGTCTCTAAGTGTTTGAGTCTCTTCCAAATTTTTCCTTGTGGTTGAGTTCCAATTTCAAAGTGTTGTGGTCTGAGAATATGCAGGGAATAATTTCAGTCTTTTGGTATCAGTTGAGACCTGTTTTGTGTCCCAGAACCTGGTCTATTCTTGAGATAGTTCCATAGACATTAGAATAGAATGAGTATTCTTTAGTTCTGGGGTGTAGTGTTCTATATAAAACTATGAGTCCCAACTTGTCAAGTATGGCATTCAAACCTCTTGTTTCTTTGTCAATTTTTTGCATGTGTGTTCTATCTATTTCTGATAGTGGAGTGTTGAGTTCCCCTACTGTTAACGTATTTTTATCTATATGTCTCTTTATTTTGGTTAAGTGTTGGCTTGCGTATCTTGCTGCACCCTTGTTGGGGGCATAGATATTTATAATTGTCATATTTTCTTGTTGGATACATCCTTTAAGAACAATAAAGTGCCCTACTGTGTCTCTAACTATAGTCTTTATTATAAAATCCAAACTGTCTGATATGAGAATTGCTACCCTAGTTTCTTTTGAGGTCCATTGTTGTGAAAAATGATATTCTATCTCTTTACTTTCAGTCTGAATGCATTTTTAGGTTCTTTTTTTTTTTTAAGATTTTATTTATTCATTTCACAGAGAGAGAGACAGCCAGTGAGAGAGGGAACACAAGCAGGGGGAGTGGGAGAGGAAGAAGCAGGCTCACAGCAGAGGAGCCTGATGTGGGGCTCGATCCCATAACGGCGGGATCACGCCCTGAGCAGAAGGCAGATGCTTAACCACTGTACCACCCAGGCGCCCTGCATCTTTAGGCTCTAAATGAGTCTCTTGTAGACAGCAAATGGATGGGTCATGTCTTTTTGTCCAATCTACAGCCCTGTGGTGTTTTATGGGAGCATTTAGACCATATACATTGAGAGTGAATGCTGAGAAATATGATTTTAATGATTCCATGTTGCCAGTGAAGTCTTTGTTTGTATCAGTTGTGAATTTCTGTTCTGTATCACTCTTGAGGCATTTTTACCTTTATAGAACCCCCCATAATATCTCCTGTAAGGCTGGTTTCATTGTTACGAAATTGGTCAATGACTGGCTATTCTAGAAGGTCTTTATTTCTCCACCAATTCCGAATGACAGCCTAGCTGGATAAAGGATCCTTGGCTGCATGTTTTTCTCTGAAAGAGCTTTAAAAATGCCCCCCAACCCTTTGTCTCATTCCAGGTCTGTGTAGAAAGGTCTGACGTATTTTTTTAATGATTTTTTATTACATTATGTTAGTCACCATAGAGTACATCCCCAGATTCCAATGTAAATTTCGATGCATCATTAGTTGCGTATAACACCCAGTGCACCACGCAGTACATGCCCTCCTTACCAACCATCACCAGTCTATCCCATTCCCCCACCCCCCTCTCCTCTGAAGTCCTCAGTTTGTTTCTCATAGTCCATAATCTCTCATGTTTCATTCCCCCTTCTGATTACCCCCCCTTTCTTTATCACTTTCTTCCCCTACCGATCATCCTAGTTCTTATGTTCCATAGATGAGAGAAATCATATGATAATTGTCTTTCTCTGATTGACTTATTTCACTTAGCATTATCTGCTCCAGTGCTGTCCATGTTGCAGCAAATGTTGAGAATTCGTTCTTTCTGATAGCTGAGTATTATTCCATTGTATATATGGACCACAACTCCTTAATCCAGTCATCTGTTGAGGGGCATCTCGGCTCCTTCCAAAATTTGGCTTTTGTGGACAATGCTGCTATGAACATTGGGGTGCATATGGCCCTTCTCTTCACTACGTCTGTATCTTTGGGGTAAACACCCAGTAGTGCAATGGCTGGGTCATAGGGTAGTTCAATTTTTAACTTTTTAATGACCTTCACAATGTTTTCAGAGAGAGGCTGTACCAATGTGCATTCCCACCCACAATGCAGGATGGATCCCCTTTCTCCACATCCTCTCCAACATTTGTTGTTTCTTGCCTTGTCAATTTTTGCCATTCTAACTGG